>NC_025866.1:1842058-1991943 GCF_000755165.1 Leishmania panamensis | reverse complement strand
GACATGCAGACAGAGAGAAGCTAATTTGTATTTGTTGTCTTTCCTTTTCTAGAAGCGGACACACACAAAAAAAAAAAACAGAAAAAAAAAGAAAATTACTCAACAAGGAGGAGACAGACAGACAGACGGAAGAAAACAAAGCACACTCATATCCACTCCTCCACACACACGCACACACATACCCACACGCACGCACGCACAGGTGTATCAGAATAAGACAAAGTGTAGTGCAAGCAAACTCGAAAAAAAAAGGTAAGACAATACACACCTAGCGAGACACAAAGACCAGAGAGAGAGAGAGGGAGGGAAATATGGAGAGAGAGCAGAAGATAGAAGTGAATTTGATTATTGGTAGAAGGCGGAAAAGGGGGAGAGTGAGTGTGTTAGAGAGGAGAGCAAACAATCATGTCATAGGGACAACTGGAGAGTGAGAAAGAAGGAAAGAAACGTACAGACGCACACACCCACACACACACGCACAGCACCAACGACTTTGAATATCGCAAGCTGATTTTGTTTAAGTACTCTTTTTATTTTTTTCTTCAGTGTGTGTGCGTTCAAAGTCTATTTCGTGATTTGCTTTCGGTCGGGTGTCTTCTGCAGCGCCTTTTGGTTAAAACCTCCGCTCTTTCTTCACGTTCTCTTCGCTTATTCCGCAAGTGTGCGGAGTTCCGTTTATTACTTCGCCTGCACGTTATCACTCCTGTATTGCGAGCGGCTTTCCACGTCTTTTCAGTTATTCTGTGTGTCTGATCTCGCAATGAAGATGCGTTTGACGAGTCTGTCCCTCTTCAGCTACTTCCCACACTACAGGAAGAGACACACGGACAGAGAGACCCTTGATAGTTTCGTGTGGTGCTTTTCTCTCTCTATTTTTTTTTTTCGCTTTGCCGTTGATGCTGTTGTCACTGTTGGTAGGCCACCTAACTGCTGATGAGACACCGTCGGGGGTTGGTTACCGTGTTTGCCGTTCGCGTATGTGCGTGTGTAGAGGTGGGTGTACTAAGAGTGGTGATGGGGGTGGGGAAAAGAGAGCAACAATGGTATGGAGGAGGGCGACGACGAGGGTGCTTGGATAGAGGAGGGGGGGGGGGAGAGGCGGGGATGAGCTATTACAAACGCGCAACCGAGAAGAAGAGGAGATGGAGTGGTGTAACTCCGTGAACCCTTTCGTTGTTTTGCTTATAATATTCTTGGTTCTTTTCCCTTTAAAGTCAACTCTTATGGAAGCTAAGTTTTGTGTTCTTTGGGAGAGAAGGCTGCCTAGCTTTCGCTCCTTCGGAAGGGATTCGATTGCGTGTGGTTGATAATGTTGTGTTGGTGGGCTGCGGGTGTGTATAGTGGTCAAAGTGGTGAAAGGAGGAGAGAGCAGACGGGAGAGTTGATCAGCAGATGGGTGTGATGGGAGTGAGGGTTGAAGAGTTGTGGTAACGGTGGGGAAGGGCAAAGAAGATGGGAAGAGAAGAGCAATCCCATCATCCTTGTCGCCATTAGGAAGGGAAGATGGAGCGGGCGTTCTTCTTTTTTTGTGTGTGCGTGTGTGCCTCTGGCATCGCGTGACATGCACTACTGCTCTTCTTCAACCGCCCCCAGGACTCCCTCCTTCCAAACTCCACCTCATGTCTTCACCGTTCTGGAGGACCCTTGCGAGAGTTTTTGCCTGCTTCTTCAAACGTTTTTTTTTTTTTCGCCCATTGTTGCTTGTGTTATTCCGTTGGGGAACGACAGGATGCGAAGATAACCAGCGAGAAAAGGGGGAGGACCAAGAAAAAGTGCCGCAAAGTTTTCGACCGAATGGGACAAGTGCCCCCTTTTTCCCTCATGCTCTCTTCTTACGGTCCATGTGCTCCTCTCTCCTTTTCTTCGTCCGGGCTTTTTCTCCTTCCAGAGAGATGGGAAAGGTAGCATGGGGGGCGTACGTTCTCGCCTAACAGGACTTATCCCTTTGTGGAGCTAACATGCACGCAGAGACAATAACAACAACGAGAAAAAAGTAACAAGAGCACCTTCTTTGCGTGTGCGCTTTGACGAGACCTAACAGCTGAGTTGGAAATTCTTTTTTTTTGTGTGTTGTTTTTTGTACCCTTTCGATGGCCATGGCTTCATGTGCCGGCTTTCGTGGCTTCGAGTGTTGCTGGTGGTCAGTGTTGAAGGCTTTTCCTTTCTTGGTGGTGGGGATGGAGGCAGATACGACCCCCAAACAGGAAAAACAATACAGCGACACACAACTGTATCTTTGTTCGTGGGGGGAGGCGGGGAGAGACGGAGGACGCGAGGGCGTCTGAACTTCGCTCCGAGCATCACAACCTCGATTCCTTTTGGGGCGAGGAAAAACAAAAGCTGACGAAAAAAAAATAATTTTACTTTGTGTTAGAAATTTGATCGTACGTGCATGATAGTATGCGTGTCTGTCTGTCTCTGTGCTGCCCTTCTCACCTGAGAGGGGTTACTGCAGAGCTACATGGAAGGGCTCAAGCACCTCTTTTTTTTTTCCTTTTCGGTATATCTTTATTCCACTGGTACGCGGCTATGTGCCGACCACGCGCCACTACCACTACCACAGACGTAGCCCGCCCTCTTCACTAATGCATCGACACACAACTGTCCATTTGGCCCATTGTTTCGATATTTGTCTGGAGATAGCATTGACGCCTAGAGAGTCGGGCAGTGCAACTGACACACTTCATGCGAGGAAGCTGAAACAGGACAGAGAAAGAGGGCGGGAGACCAGCAACATGAAAGGACTCATGCCCAGTCAAGTGGAATACCGAAGAACGGAAACAACGAGGTGGCCACGGTGTATTCATCAGAGGGAGCGTGTGTATGCGCCGTCAACGTCGTCCCGCGCGGGATGCTTAGGTGTCTTGAAACCTTAGCGGCGTTGAGTCCCACGTCAAACCACTATTACATACCCACACGACCTTCTCTCTCCCCTCTCCCTTTAGCGAAAGCACCGAACAAAGCAACACCACACACATATGCGTATACGTGGGGACTAACGAAGCGAAGAAGCGCATGTGACGTGCACACTAGCGAAGATAACCGAAAGTAACATCGAGGAGAATAAACGAGACGCGGAGGAGGAGGAGGAGGAGGGAGGAAACAAGGAAAAGGAAGTTGAACAGGAATGAGAAACACAGAAGGGAAAGGGAGAAATTCTCATCGGCATTGCGCACGGCGCGAATCCCTCTTTTCTTGAGTGGGCAGTGGGTGGGTGGGTTACAGGCAGTGAGCATGTAGACACGGACGCACAAAAAGAGGAAGGCGAGAAGAGACGTACCACAGCCTGTACAACTTCTATCCAGATCCATCGTGTTCTGTGTGTACTCTTGGTCTCTTTTGCTTCGTACCGCTTCTTGTCCAACTTACCGCCTCGTGAAGTGGGTGTGTCTGTGAGCTTCTACTCTCTTTGTACGCTAAGTGAGAGCACAGGGAAAGAGAAGCACACACACATACACACTTCCACAAGAGAAGAGGGAGTGGGGGTTGAGAGAGAGAGGAAAAAAAGGGAGAGGGTGATAGAGATGGTCAACAAGACCCACTGCCCCTCAACGACACGCGTCAAGAGAGAGTGTGTGTGTGTGCGTGTCGCGCGAGAGTAGAGGGGGACTAACATCCAAGATAGCACACAAACGCGCTACGACTCACATGAATCACGCAATCCTGAAAAAGAGAGTAGTCGAAAAAAAAAGAAAAAATCGTGTGACACTCGCGTCTTTCTATGGGAAGAAGAAGAGTGGAAAGGGCGGTGGCGGTGACGACGGAAGTGGTGAGGAGCACCAGAGCAACTGCTCTCCAAAAAGAGCGAGAGGAGGAAGAGAGACAAAGAACAAGAAGGGGGGACAGTGGGGAGGTACAGAGAAACACACACACACACACGTGGTGTGCTGTCCCCGATGATGATTCCATCTCCTTTTTTCCTTTGTTGTTGTTAGTGATCCCTTCCCACGCATACCCACACACGCAGAGAGCCTTGTGCGGGCTGTAGAGAAGAGGAGAAAGGCATACCACACTGAAAAGGAGCGGCTGACACTCAAGAGAGCGAAAACAGGCAAACCAACAGTTAAAGACAGGTACGATGTACAGATTGCCGCGACAACACGCTCCTCCCTTATAAATATACATCGATACGCATTCAAAGTCGGATCTACGCACTGACGAAACGGAAAAAAAAACAAAAAACGTCACGATCGATGGGCTTCTCTGCAGACATAAGTGCGCAGAGGATATAGAAGAGAGGCACGGCGTGGGTGGAGGGGGAGGGAGCGGTGGTGCCTGGACATTGGCGATGAATAGGGGAATGATGAGAAAAGCAGAAGCAAAAGGACGAAAACACGAGTAACAACAGAGCCTGGAATGTGCCGTAGTAGTGAAGCTGGCGAAAAATACACACACACACACACCGACAAAAGATATCAGCAAACACCGGCAACAAGGGAGCAACTGCCAAAACGGCAGCATTGACGTACTATGTCGGTATCGCCAGGTCTTGTCTCTGGGGAGTCGCATGTTGTGTACGTCTTCTCTGATTAGGAAGTGTTCGTGAAAGCTGAACACAAACTCACATAAACCAGGGGAACCAAATGAGAGTCCAAAAAATGAGATGGTGATGCGATCGATGAGAGAGGGGGGGGGGGAAAGGGGAGTAAGGAGGATCCATGACATGCCGTAGGCACTGGGGGGTTGGGGGGGGGGGGAGGGATGCGGAAGAAAGGGGGAAAACGCCAGAAAGAGAAAAAGGCACGACACCGTAGGGATTAGAGCCTAACAGGGAAAAAAAATTAGGTGTGAGATAAGAGCATTGCATACAAAAGAGCGCAGGGAAATGGGTATCCGCAGAGGACGTTTAAAGGGGTAAAAACATGCGAGGTGGTTGGAAGAGAAGTCGAAGGAAAAGGAAAGGAAACACAGGAGATGTGGCGCACGTGTGTGTGGTGGGGGGGGGGGGGGGGGGAGAGAGGACGACCAAAGCTGCGCACGACTACACACTTCTTTTGTGCGACCCTGAGTTAAACTTCGCATACCTTGGGAGGATTGTAAGGTGAGGTTCTGATGCTCGTGTAAGTCCGCCACTGACATATAAACACCAGATAAGGGCCCTTCAACTCAGATACAGATATATCCATACGGATCGACATTGTAAGTACAGGGGGTGGGGTGGGGTGGGGGGGGTCACTTAAGCTGCTGTAACGCATATTAGCAACCCTTATTTCTCCCTTTTTCTTCTTCAGGCTTCCCCCTCTTTTTAAGTCGTATAGCCTCTTCAGAGAGAGAGAGAGAGCGAGTTGTATGTGGTTTGTAATGCGAAAAGCACAGACTTCTGGTAGTACGTACATATCTCCGATCAAATACAAGGACAGGCACAGGTGAACTTCACCGAAAAGAAAACACAACGAGGGTGGCAGTGACGATCTGAGAGGGTACCTGTGAGCGACTGCTTGGCTGGCTAGAGGTCTTCGGCTTAGATCGTAATTTCTGCCATTACCTACACCGCAACCCAAGTGCCTTTCCCGCCCTCACACAAATGCACGCCAGCCCATGCATAGCACGGAGGTAGTTGAGCAAGAAGAGAGAAGGAAGAAAGCTAAGCGAAATGGTGGAAACGGCGGAGGGCGCGGGGGGGCTCGAGTACACACGCACAACCAAATGAACAGAACAGAGATTTAAAAGACCAGAATGAAAGGGAAAAAGCAGAGAAAAGAAAAGAGATGACTACACGACGAAGGAAGGGAGATATCGAGAGAGAGGGGGGGGGCTGGAAAGAAGAAGTACTCGAAAGTAGAACGGGAGAAAAAGGGATAGAGTGCTGGAAGACCCGAGGGAGAGGATAGAGAGGAGAAGCGTGAATCACGTCATGTCACTCACAAAGATACAGACGTACACAAAGGGAAAAAAAGAAGCTGTCGAGGGCGTGAAAGAGAGGAAGACAGAGAGAAAGTTGGCAAGAGGCCAACAAGAAGACGTACAAGGGAAAGCAGCGCAAAAAAAAAAAGAGAGCACAGAGCAATCCCGAGTTGGTGTGCGTGTGTGTGTCTGTGTGTCTGTAAGCTGATAAGCATTTCTCTTGGCATGTTGGCGATGATATGGAGGCGTAAAGCGTCCCACCCAAGGTGCCGAGGAAACGAGCAGGTGGAGGAGGGGATACAACAACAGTGAGGAGGCGCACCGCTGTGCTTGAAAACATTACGATGAAGAAAGGCAACCACAATCACACGACAGTTTTCGTTTTCTCTTTTTCTTAGCCATTTCCTCGCATTGCGTGTAATTTTTTTTTTACTTTCCCCCCATTTGTGGCATGAATACCTCGTCCTTTGCTTGACTTCATCGCACTTCTCCTTCGGGCATGAAAAACGAAAAAACGAAAGTGCTCACCGGTACACACACACACACGCGGGGGGGGGGGGGGTACAAAAGGCAAGATAAACACGAATTGGAAAAAACAACCACAACCACAACCAAAGAAAAGACATCTCCGAAGAGGGAGAGGCAGAAGAAACAGGAGGTTTGTTCACAACTGTCACTGTTGTGTTGTTCACCAAAGCTAAAAAGGCTCCAGCGAAGAGGGAAAAGACGAAAGAGACGTGACAAGTAGGTGGTGGACCGAAGAGAAAGACCAGTAGGGCAGCACAGCTCTTACAAAGAGAGAATACGTAATCGAACAATTTTCAACGTGTCCGTTCTACCACGCACAAAGTCAGCAAACACACGCCTGCACAACCACAGCTCACCCATACCTCCGTGGTGTACCACGGCTAAAGCCTCGGCGTCCAGGACGAGCCGTCAGCCGTGGAATGGGGCCATGGGGCTGGCGACACGTCCTCGCCTTCCACGGACACGCGCAGCGCCAGACGGGCCAGGGTGGGCCACACGCCTCAACCCACGCCAGCCGCGACCCGCGTGCTGCTCGACGGTGGAGGCCAGGGCCCTCTCCGGGACCCGGCGCTCTGCTTGTGCGCCACACTCCCCCCTCTGTCGCTTCAAGCCGCGGCATCCCGTAATGTGGCGTGGGGGCTCTCCACATGGGAGTCTGCAGGGCCGATGGTGCGATTCGGGGTGCCCTCGCCATGCTTCCAGCATCCACGCCTCCCCAGCCCACCCGGTCGGATGGAGGGGATGCCGCATCTTTCGCACATCCACACACACCGGGGTTGATTGGTGTGGGTCTCCTCGCGTCCTGCTTGGATGCGCTACACTGTACCGGCTATCTCTGACAGCGCGTGCGTCCAGTGCGCGCATTTTTGCCCCCTCAGGCTTTTTCAGGACGACGTTGCTATCGGGGAGGGGGGCGTGTCTGGATGGCTTGCCCGCATGTGCCGCGACAGACGGGACGCTGCCACGAGTCTGCGGCGCAAGCGACATTTCGCCCCGCCCCCCTGGATCCGCGCCGCCGTTGACAGGAGCGGGCGTGCCAAGCAGAGCGGGTCCGCAGATAGGCATGTGGCTGCGCACATAGAGCTCGTGGCTTGTCCTTCTGAAGGGGCGCCGGGGGGGGCAGCGGCAGACGACCGACGAGGTAAGCCGACGCAGCGTGAGTGAGATGCGCGTAGTCAGCTCATTGAGTGCAGCGCGCTGCGAGCCTCCAGCGACCAGGGAGTCTCGCGCAGCACACCGGGCCCAGCGCCGGGTAGGACGCCCTCACACCAAACGCAGGCGGGTGTGGGCGCACCACCCGCACTCCATGTCGTCGCCGCCAGTCACCCGCCTCTGCAGAAATCCCAAGCACAGCCGAGTGCTCGTGCGGGGCGTGGTGAGAGAGTCCTTTCCTGTCGTCGCGCAAGCTCAGTATTCTTGCTCTCTGGTGTGGGACAGCTGCCCCTAAGGCACCTCTGCCGCAGCGCGGCGCACTGCGTATCGCGGTTCCGGGGAACGTCGGCCTGGCGTCTGAGACGGGCGACCAGGTCTGCAACCCCAAGAAAGCAAAAGAGACAACATTCCGACTCCTCCTTTCACATACCGTAAATCAGCTGTAGAGAACGATGGAGGGAGTGACGGAGGTGGTAGTGAAAAGGGTGGGTAGCGTGAAAGGAGCACACGTGAGTCACGGGCTAAATAAGGGGAGAGAGGGAGGGTGGAAGGCACTGTCCTTGCAGACGACTGCGAAAGGAAGAAGTTCATTTTTGGGAGGAGGGGGATAGCGTTAAAAGGATACGCGTGAGCCAAAAAAAAAAATCACTCGACACCCGCCCACACCAAGAGAAAGAGAGGAGGCAGAAAACAACGGTGAGCATGAAGATGCGTAGTGGAGCACACCATATCCACACAAAGCAATCAGGCACGGACGACAGTCACTTTGCAAGCGTACCCTGCACGAAGACAAGAAGGAATAAGGTGAGGGGGAAAAGAGAGGCTGAGGTTTGCGCGACAGTGAGGGGGAGGGGCACGAAACCCAGGGAATGAATAAGAGACGAAACAGTGAAGAGGCGGTTACAATAGAAAGGCAACGATCAAAGAGGTGACGAGGGGTTAGGGAAAAACGAATAGTGAAACACACTGAAAGATCCGATGAGTGTCAGAGGAAAAAAAAGAACGTTGTCAATGGGAAGGGACTGGTTAGGGCAGAGGAAGAGAGTAGAGAAGGTACTCGCCGAGGAGGTTTGAGGGTGTGGTGGTGGGGGTAAAAGTAGGTGTGTGTATGTGTATAGGGGGAAGGGTGAGGGTTGGGAGGGGGCGGGCGTATTGCAGGAGGAGTGGTGGTAGTGGAAGGCGAAACAAGCCCCCTCACTCGAAAAGGACATACACAAACAAGAAGAGCAGAAATCCTGCACATACGTAAGGGTCTATCAACCTAACCCCTCCGCACGCCTGTACTGGCGCGCTGTGTCGACCGCCAGTGGGGTGGGGAAGGGAAGAGGGGAGCGCAGTAGTTCGTGTGAGAGAGCGGGGATGGAGAAGAGGCACCAGTTGCCGTTGGTGCTCACATACCTCTCTTTACTTGTGTGTACCTTGATGGGTTCTTCGTTAGTCTTTACGCGCGCTCTCTCTCCCTCAGTCTCTTCCCCCTTTTTAAAAAATAGTTTCGCTTGTCATCATCTGATTCGCGTTGACTTCTGCTTTGCAGTGGTGGCCAAAAATCGGAAATGGGGTCAACAAGGAGAAAGGGGACTACAAAGCAAAAGTAAACCACAACGGTAAGGCGAAAGAGACTGAGAGAACAAGAGACGAAGGGCGAGGGAGATAAGGAAGGTAAGTAGAATTGAACGTGATGATGCAGAGAAGAAAGAAGGAGCAACACCGAAGATGCGCGCACAGCTATGAGGTGAGAACAAAACAAAAACAACAAAGACAACTCACAAAGAAGAGGGAGGTAAGCTAGAAGAGAGAGAGTGTGTGTGTGCGGATGACACTTTTTGGGTAGGTCGTGAGAGCCGTTTCTCCCTTGCCTGCTTTGCGTTATCCACTAGTCACCATCAAGCGCTTACCTACTGCGCCACAGTTGTACAACAGGAAGATTAAGACACAGAAAGCGAGCATATCTGAGAAAAAAACTTAATAGCATTGTGCACATTTGGGGGGGAGGGAGGAAGAATTGCGGAGACACTTATGGGCGTGAAGAAGAAACGAAAAACGTAAACCTCGTCATCTCCGTCATTTTCTTGTTCTCTCTCGTACACTCGTGCGTCAGCAACCATAGCAAACGCGAAGCATGCTCAGCTCCCCGTTCCCCTTTACTGGCGACAAGCCCATCGATGTACTCTTGTTTTTTTTTCGTTTTGCTTCGTCGGTGTCTTGTGCCCTTCCTTTATCTCGGTCTCGGTTTCTTGTCTCACCACTTTTGATTGGAAAGTACGCAGGAGCGTACGCACGATCAATCACTCCCGTCTCCGTCTAAAAGTCTCCCTCTCTCTCTTTCATGCACGGTCGCACAGACATATCGGCACCATCGACGAGAGCGGAGGCGTAAGAGGAGTTAGTGCAAGAGTGAGTGGTGAGGAGGCCACAAACGCACCCCCACAGAGCTGTGAAAAGAAGAGGGTTGAAGAAGAGATGTCCATGCGGCAGGAATAACCCCACTCACCGATCTACCTGCCATACACACATGCGAGAAGGAATACAGAAAGGAGCGGGGGAGAGAGAAGGGTAAACATCTTCGGCAAACGCAACCGAGAGAGAGAGGGGGAGGGGAAAAATACAGTAAACGAAGAAATAAGACTGGAGAGAAGCGCAAGAACAACACGCATCCGCCGGAGGGGGGGGAGAGAGAAAGAGCGAGGGCAAAACGAGAGAGAAGTGAAGTGAGGAGCGAACACGAAAACAAAAAAAGCACAAGACATATCGAAACAAACCACACACACACACACGAGAAAGCGCGCGCATAAAGGCCAGCCGACCAACAAGCGGAAAGAAGAACAGAGAGGGAAAAGGGGGGAGGTGAGGCGCTGGGAAGAAAAAAGGAGTAGCGTGGAAAGAAGAGGGTGAGGAGGGAGAGAGGTGAGGAGAAGAAGAAACAAGGAAAGGAAACGCGGTCAACACACACACACACACACACACGCACACACACACACGGATCCCCGTAAAAACAAAAAAATGCACAAGCAACAAGATAGACCAAGACAAGAAGTCGGACGGGCGGACAGGCGGGTAGGGGGATGACGAGGGATGAAGCTACCAAGAGAGGAGAGGTGAGGGAAACAGCCACAAA
The DNA here is from genome assembly GCF_000755165.1 of Leishmania panamensis. Classification (NCBI taxonomy): domain Eukaryota; phylum Euglenozoa; class Kinetoplastea; order Trypanosomatida; family Trypanosomatidae; genus Leishmania; species Leishmania panamensis. Next base: position 1,981,304 of record NC_025866.1, on the reverse strand, counting down.
ACAAAAATCTCCTGGCACCCAGGAGCACATCCAGAAACGCGCCTATAGGCCAAAGAAACGGCAGAGCAAGAGGATGACAGAAAAGCACACACCCACCCACCCACACACACAGACAGAGAAAAAAAAAGTAAGACACAAACACCCAAAGGCAGAGGAGAAATACGCCAATCAAAAGAGCGGAACGCGCAGACAGGCGAGCGCGCGCATGCCAAGAGGAGTCGAAGAAGAAGAGAAAAAGGAGGAAGGGGGGAGGGAGGGGAGGGGCTGAGGAAGTAGACGGAGAAAAGAAAAGTGGCAAACACATTTTTACAGAAACAAGCGGTTGCATGTGCGGAGAAACAAACAAAAAGAAACGATACACACGCATGGCGAAAAGGGAGAGAAAGAAGCCCCGGAAGCACTGATGGACTCACTCATCAAGTGAAGAGAAGGTACACCCACACAATGGAGAGGGGAGGGTGAGGAGGAGGGCTGAAGAGTAGGAAACAAGAAGAAAGAAAGGCGGAAAAAGCAACAAGAAACACATAAACTGAAGACACACACACACAAACACACACACACGACCACAGAAAGAAAAAGAGCAATCAAAAAGATTACAGAGAAAGCAATGCAAACAAGCACACAAAACATACAAACACACTCACAGACACACAAGTGAATCACAGAAGGTTGTAGGAACCCCGAGGGGTGGAAGGAGGGGTCGGGGAGAAAGAGAGAGAGAAAGGGGGAGTGACACTCCCCCCCCCCCACACACAGTCACATTAAACGTTCCAAGGGCCTAAAAACATATGCCTTTTTCTGCGCCGGAGAATATGCCCTTCTTTGCCGCTTGTGTTGAAGTGAGTGCAAGAGAAGAGGCAACGCTTCCTCGACGGTGCTATTATGAATCTCTGTGTGCCTGTACGAGTAAAAGACGCTTTTTTTTTTCTCCTGACCTTCTCGCCTTTCGGTGGGTGGGGGACGCTCTTTTTATTGTGGCATATGAGGAGATCCGGGCACAGACGTGCTGAAGTAGCCGACAGGAACGTAGGCTTTCGGGGTGGCTAAACACGCCGTGTGATTCTCCGTAAGTTGCGCTAACGCGGGGTGCATCGTCGCAAACATTGGTGCGGTCGTCTGCTGCGGAGCCAGATGATGGGGGACAGAGTGCATTGTGGCACCGCCGTTCCCGGTTGCAAAGGCGGTCATCATATTTGGGTACAGCGCGGCAGCGGTAGCGGCGCTGTCTAGGCTGTGAGCTGGATGCGGGTTTGGAGGGGTCATACTGTTGAGGATGGAAGCTCCTGCGTACGGCGTGCCTTTGCTCCCAAATGACTGCTGCGAGGAGGACAGTGACGACGCATCGCCCTTCCCGTTCGGCACCATCATCGGCGCTGAAAACGACGGCGGTGGTGGCTGCTGTGGTGCGTGCTGGAAGTTTGTGTTCCTCGAGTTGGAGGCGTCGGTCTGGAAACTCATGCTTGGCGTGTTCGAGCTCGGGGTCGACGCAAATGTGATGGGCATCAGCGTCTGCACACCGTTGCTCGAAACCTGAACAACGTATGGGGTGGAGACTGCTGCAGGTGGCTGGTTCGGTGACGTCATCATCGACTGTGGCGGCTGCGGCGACTGGATGAAGGAGTGCAGGGGCCAAGGTGCGGTCGCCATGGGGAAGGAAATCCCTGTCGGTGGCGAGGTCACGAGCATCGGCGACACGGGTTGCGGTTGTAGCTGTGGTTGCTCCAGCGAGTCAGTGAAGTAGATGGGCATCGGTACAGGCATGCCGGCAATCGGAGCTGACTGGCTAGCGAAGGCAGCAGGCGCCATGAAGCTTCTTGGCATTGTTACCCGCGTGGCGCCATCACCGCTGAGGGAGGGTGGCGGGTGCAGGAAGGCACCGGGGGCGGTGCCGCTCATGTAAAGCGGTGCGCTGCTGCTGCTTCCGCCGCCCAGAGTTGTGGCGCTGGTGGAGAAGTTCGAGGTGGAAAGGGTCCGCCCAGACGTGCTGAGGCCCGTCAGTGGAGTGTTTGGGGACTTCTTGCCGCGTGCCTGCGTGCTGCTACGGCTGTTGGTCGGCAAAGCACTCGCCGACGGCGACATCACCAACCGCAAATCCGAGGCGGCCCTGCTGTGAGAGCACGTCGATGCATTGCCGCCGTCTGCGGCGCTCTGAGCAGAGTTGGCAGCTGGCGACCTCTTGGCATTGCTGCGGTCCTTTGGCTTCTCTGGCTTTGCCGTCTTTACCGTCGTGAGCAGAGGCCCGCAGAGTGGGGACAGGAAGATGCGATAAAGCTTCATGTCATGACTGTACTCCTGCACGTCGGACCACGACCTCGCGTCCTCTGTTGGGGTGTTGCGTGCGCGCACGATTTCGCTGTGGAGGTGTTCGAGGTGCTGCTCGAAGCATGCGGTGATCGCCGAGTCTCCGAGCAGCGTCTTAGCTCGTGGGTCCGTGGTCAGCCAGTGCTGCACGCGCCGCTCACGGGACTGGGTGTGCTCGCACAGTGTGTACTGTGCCCACGACTCACGAACCGTGGACGTCTGTGTCTGTGTCGTCGCCCACAGCCAGCTAAGTGCCAGGGCGCGGCCGTGAAACAGAAAGATGATTCCTCGCTCGCCCTTCTCACAGTCGTACGTGCACAGACGCAGGTCGCCTGGGCGGACGAACTGGCTGTCCTCGATGCTGTGGGTGAGGGAAGTGAAGTCATAGATGAACTTGAGGGCAGGGTAGTTGTTAAAGGGGGACGACACCACCAGCGGTAGCTTTGTGATGCGCTCGTAGAAGAGCGCCCTCGCAATTGAAAGAGGGTCGTACATGGATGGGCAGCCGTCAGAGCCGCCAGCGGGGGAACCGGTGGGCACCTTGCACAACAAGCTCCGCGCCTCCTCGCCAAGGCCCACCAACAGCTCCGCAACAGGGCGTCGCTGCAGCTGCTGAAGGACAATCTCGGTGAAGCTATCCAGGTAGTACTTTGTCGACAGAGCGAGCACACGCTCAAGGGTACGGTCGCCGGCAGCTTTGAGAATAGCTTTGCGGATCTGCAGAGTCGGTGCGAAGTCGTCGTGGTCGTCATCGTGGCTGCGCATGTCAAAGCTTCCAATGACGTTCACGCGATGGCCCTGGAACGTGAAGCAGTCGTGCTCCTCGCGGTTGTTGACATAGATAAACAGCACCGCGCACGGCACGGGCCGCACAGCACGCTTGAAGCGAAGGTACTCTTCAGACTTGTAGAACTGAGGCAGGAATGAAGACTGACCATTGTCTTTGCAGGTGGCATTGCAACTGGGGCGGCAGAACTCGTCCGTGCGGCGGTGGTGCGACTGAAGGAAGCCCTTGAGCTTGAGGAACCAGTCGGTGGCGCAGTCCTCGGCGCTCGGCATCTTCTCCGCCTTCTCATCCTGCGGGGGTGCCACAGGCATGGTGGGGGGCAGCAGCATGTGCGATGGAGTGGCGCTGAGCGATACAGTGGCAGACACAACGGACGCCGGGTGAACGGGGCTGTTTTTGACAGTCTCGCCCGACGAGGAGGCGCGCAAGGACAGGGACGTGGATTGCAGCCAGCCATTTTCACGCGGTGGGCACGGGTTCTTTGGAGTCGTCACGTCACTAAAGCTTACACCATTGCAGGACGGCAGCAATGACGTGCCGATGGCGCCGAGTAAGAACGGCTCCACGGAAGTGGGTGGCTGGCTGCCCTTGTCGCTCTCCGGCTCCTTCTCGAGCGTTGGGTCGTACAGGTCCACCTCTCCGCCACACTGCAGGAGGTACTGGAGTTGCATCATGCTTATCATCGGCGTCTGCAGCGCCCCAGCGTCGAGCATTTCCTCATTCGTGTCAAACAGACCGCGCTCGACCGTGTCCAGATAAGCCTCCAGGTCTTCTTCAGTATAGCTGGCAGGTGGCAACTCCGCCATGCTGTAGCCGCGAAGGCGTGTGTGGCTATAGCGCACGTTCGGGTCATTGCGAACACGAATGAACTGCTGCCGCAGTTGTGGGTTTTGGTTGTTGAAGTAGGTGCGAGTGATCGGAATAAGGCCGATTTCGTGGTTGCCGTAGCGCAGCGACCGAATGGTCGGCTTCGCCTCGCGTGACGGGGTAGCGCCCATCTTGCTCTTGAGGTGTTGAGACTTAACCCACACACACACGCACACCCACGAAACAAACAAAAGAGGGGACAGCTGCTGAAGCGTCACACAGTTGTACTTGTGCCTGTGAACTGTACGCACACCTGTGGGATACCAGCGTTCCTCGTAGAGTCGCGGGGTGGCAGCGTGTGGGGGGCTCTACAAGTGATGCACAAGCGATAAGAAATAAGCGAGACGAAACAAATATATATATATATATATATATAAAGGAGCAAAGCTCAAGGCACAACTGTGGTTAAAGACGAACAGCTGTACAAGAAGAGAGACACGGAGGACAGCCCGGCGTCGCGTAAAACTCCTTGTGCTCGAATTCCGAGCGCACAAGAGAAAGAGAGAGAGAGATGGCGTGCACGCGAGCGGCAGAGAAGAAAGAGCAAAAAAAAAACACACACACACACATACACACGCACGCCACCACAATCCACAAGGCAAAAAGGTGTGATCAAACAATTACGGAGAAAAAAGCCAAAAAAAAGGAAAAAAAAAGAAGGCAAACGGCAACGAAGAGGTGGCGCACGCCTGAAAAAAAGAGACCCAGCAAGCCAACGAGTCCTCCCTCGGGAAGGGCAAAAGGGTGAGAAACAGAAAACCCAACAACAAGAGCCAAGCGAACAGGTGTAGTTCGAGATAAAAATGAGTGACGCTAGTGCTTCCAAAAGGCCTACAGGCAGAGAAACGCACACACACGGAAAACAATCACCGCCAAGGTCAAAGAGTGCCAGAGAGAGAGAGAGAAAGGGGTGCAGGGTTAGCAGCACACACGAAGGTCTCAGCCGCAGCTACTTAGCAACAACCCAACAAAAAGGGGGAAAAAGTGGTGCGAGCACCAAAGGAAATGAAGATACGTGCAGCGCTCTTGCTGCACTTCACCGTGTTGAGTGCTTCCCGTTCTTTTTTTTTTATTTAAATGAATGAGTGAGTATTTTCGTTCGTTTTGAAGCGGTTTGTTTTGGTCGTGTTCCTGCGAGATCAGCGAAACACAAGCACACGAACACGAACAAAAGATGCGGATCTTTTGGCGTCACCTCTTTCCTTTTTTTATTTTCGCGCGTTTTTTTTCCCGTTCCCTGTCTGATTCGTGCCCGCACAGTGCGACAGCAATGAGTATCGCTTTCGCAACAGTAAGCCACTGGGCACACGAGAGCAGAGAGGGATGGAGAGAAATGGGCAGAGATCGAAGGAGAGGTGGCTGTCAGACAGAACACTCGGATGTGGAGATGGAGGTGGAGGTGGAGATGGGGGAGAAAGAGACAGAACGAAAGCCGAAAGAAACGACGGAAAGTAGGAAAGAGAGAAGGGGCGTCACAGTAACAGAAGTTGTGCGTTGCTGCTGCTGGGAGAGACAAGCGTGCGCCGAGGATTAGGGTTAGGGAGGAAAAAAAACAAACAAACAGATGAAGAAGAGCGTTAGAGCGTGGACGAGGAGGTAAGAAATGGAACAGTGGAACACAGAAGGAGCACGAATAAAGAAGATAGTAGAAAAGCCAAAAGGAAAAGAAAAAAAACAAAGACACGAAAGAAAGCGAGAACGAGAGAAAGAGAGCGAGTATGTACAGCGATTTAAAGAGGCCCACCTTATATATATATATATTCTTTGTTCAAAGCCTTTTTCCCCTCAGCTTTGTGACTTGGCTTTTATTACTCACAGCGTGTTTCTTTGCTTGGGGAGCAAGCCGGAGAGGGAAGATGGCGAGCACAATTAGGAGAGGCGCCTACACCCACACAAGCTTTCCAATAGGAGAGAGTAAAAAAGCAACAGGGAATACAACGCAGGGGCCTTTTTTCTAAGAACTGAAACAGAAAAAGGGAGAGTATAGAGCACGGAGGATGTAAAACGAGGGAAACCGCGCTGCAACGGGGGTCGTAGGAATGAAGAGGATTCAACAGTGGCGAGAAGAGGAGGCGTGATGATTGTGGTCGTGGTAAAAGGAGGTGAAGAGGGCGGACTGGTCACGGTGAAGCAAACGGATCCAAAAAGAGAAAAAAATACGCACAGACACGCACTCAGTTGTGCACAAAAGGAGGAGTAGGAGAATGAGAGAGGACACACACGCCGTTAAAGTAGTTATACGAAGAGCACAAGAAGAAGAGGATGAACTAAAGAGAGAAGCGAGAGGAGGGAGGGGTGTGTGTGTGGGAGGGGAGGGGGAGGCGGAGCAAACAACGAAAACAAAAAATGAAGCCACTCTTTTCTTGTACAGAACGCAGCTCTACAGGCACACACACCAAGACAGGCTGGCGGGCACTCGAAGTAGTTCAGAAAGAGTGAGGGTGATAACAACAATAAACAACAACAACAAAAAGCGGTATGCTGGAAAAAGGAAAAAGAAGAAATGAGGTGGGAAAAGCAACCACAGAAGAACAGACGCGAGCGCTTGAGGGGAGAGGGAAGGAGGGAGGGAGGGAGAGAGAGGTGCTGGGACAGCAAGAGCAAAGAAAAATAGAGCAGAAAGAAAATCGCAGAAGATCGACAAGAATAAGACAACGAAAGGAAATGAGTAAACACTTTAAGAGGCGCAGAGGACAGACGAAAGAAAAGCGAAAAGCAAAAACAAAGCAGAAACTGCTCTTAGAGCACGTGAATCACACACACACACCAAAGCGAGAAAGGCTGGCGAAAGAAGAAAACTTAGCGAAACAAGCACACCAACGAAGCAGATGAAACTGAAACAGCAATGCAGGCAATAAAAGAGGGAGAGAGAAAACGAGAAGATAACGAAAGAGAGGACGAGAGGTGCGAGGAAAAGGAAGGCGAAGAACCGAGAAGAACACCACCACCACCACCACGGCCTAGAATGCAAAAGAGGAGCGAGTCGAGTTAAAAGGCTACAGGAAAAAAAGTACAAAAGAGAACAACAACACTCACAGCCACAGCTAAAGCTATCCTCCTCCCCACACAGAGAGAGAGAGAGAGAAGTGCGGACGGGTGAAAGAATGAGGGAGAAGGAGACGGTAAAAAAAAAAAGCACGCAAGCGAGAAAGAGAGCTCACGGCGACGGATATTGAAGGTGACAGAAGTCCAGAAGAGGAAGAGGGAGAGAGAGAGGCTTGTCTCTTGCGGGGTAGAAGAGAGCGGAAGTGGATGTTTCTGGCGGAAGGAGGCAGCGTGTGGAGGTGAGGCGCAAAAAACACACAGCCACAGGCACACGCAAGATCAGGACGGGGGGAGGGGGAGTGGACGAGAGGCAAGAAAAAGCTGAAGAACAAAGATATATAAGGAAACGAGGGGAGAGGGGTGACGAAGAGGAGGGGTGAGTGATTGTAGAGAAGAGATCAAATTATCTTTTTTAGGCTGAGCGGATTGGGGGCGGGCGAGCTGCGTCGGTGAGGGCCACACAGCAAGATCAAAAGAAAACAAAATCACAGAGAGACTTCAAGAAGCAAGCACACACCAAAAAAGAAAACAGAAAGGAAACCACAAGGGCAACTGACCACAACGGCGAACAAACTGGTGGAACAATGTTCGCGCAGCTGTACTGCAAACGAACAGACAGACCCACAGACAGACACTTACGCGAGCCGCTACACTTTACCAGGAAGCCAGCCAAGTACACTGACAAGGACGCGGAAAGAGAGAGAGAGCGAATTGTAGAAGGGGGTAGAAACGACGACAGTGAAAAATATATTCGAATGTACTAGACGGAGATGGTATGGCGAGCGGTGACAGAAGAAATGGAAGGAGCAATGACAGTGCTACACCAAAGTCGTAGGGAAAATAGGGAAGGGAGGGGAAGTTCCAGCCAGGGCACGAGGAGGTGGAGAAAAGAAAAAAAACAGATACAGCTGTAGAGAGGGAGAGACGAGAGAAGCGAAGCAAAAGTCCACTCCGAAGGAAGACACGTACTCATACACGCACACACACACACACACACACAACCGACAAGAAGAGAAAGAGGGTAATCAGAAAAATCAGAAGGGAACCACGAACAAGACGAAGAAACAAAGAAAACAGGGGAGCGGTCAAGGGGAAATAAGGATGGAGGCAAAGTACAAACCGAAACACAAATACAAACAAGCACACCACCACACGCGAGTAGGGGCTGCGGAGCTGGAGAACGGGAAGAAGAATGTGGAAAAGAACGACACGAAGAAAAAAAAACACAGGAGAGAAAGAAAGGAGGAGGGGGGAGAGGAAAGATCAAACAATACCGAGAGAGAGAGAGATGATATAGAAAACAAAGGGGTACTTAATAATGACGTCCACGTGGTCCATGCACAGGGAGCGAGCGAGAAATGGAGAGGAAAAAAAAGCGAACCGAAACACACAAAAAGAAATAAGGTGAAACACAGGAGTAGCGGTGTTTCGTGAACTGATGAGTGCGAAGCGTTACCGAGTTGTGGTGCTGATGGTGATTAGAGAGCGGGAAAAGCGTGTAAGGGTGGCGATGAGGTAGGCGACGTGCGTTGGAAAGATGCCCGTGCACTCGATCTGGAGCTCGTGATAGAAAGGTGAAGAGGCGATGTGAGCAAGTTGCTTGGATGAAATACGAATAATCGAGGGAGTGCTAGTTACACGGGCACACAACCATGCATGCATACCAAGAAAAAATACAACACTGAGATCCTCTCTGAAAGGTACCTTTGCCGTGTCTGATTAGCACTTTTACCCGTTGTCTTTTTTTTTCTTCGTCTTGAGTGTAGGTGTGTATGCTTGTGTGTACCTGCTCGTCTGTGTTCACCGAGGATGGGGAGGAGGAGAGAAAGGGGGCGCCGATTATGTTGTAGAGATTACTGGTATGTATGCCTTGTGTAGTAGTGGCAAAACCAATTTCAGTATGCACGAAATGAAAGACAAGGAAAGGCGGGAGGGGAGGGAGGGGGGGGGGGCGGGCGGAGGAGCACGCTTCGTTCGCTCTCCTTTTGCTTTACCGTTATTTCGTTTTTTTTTCTTTTTCTTGTTCGATTCCCACTTTTGCTTCGTTTTCGTTTCCCCCTTTTAAAATGTGTGGCGTCACTCGCTGGGCGGAAAAAAAGGGGGGAGGGAGGGAGGGGGAATAAATCTGCCAGCGAAAAGCTGAGCGTAACGTGATGGCAAGACGGTACGAAGGAGACCGGGGTGTGAGGCACACAAACACACACACACACACAAGTACGAACAGGGAAGCAAAGGAAAAAAAAAGACTGAATAAGAAAAGATCACGAGTAACACGTACACAGAGAAACACACGAACACACGAACAGATTCACACTGGTCGAGCACGAAGACAGATGATGAAGCGAAGATAAGCCAAGTGCACACTGAAGTTGTGTGTATGTGTGCGCGTGCAAGTTTGGGCGTAAAAACGACGAGGAAACTAAAAGCTCACTTTCCACTAGAAGAACCGGACAAAGATGCCTCTTCTACACTATCGAGAAACCGAGACACAGACACACTTGAGGGGAAGAGAGAGAGAAAACCACGCGAAGAGAGCGAAGGGAAAAGAAAATCGGAAAGGAAAAAACAAGCAAAAAAACGACAAAAATGCGAGAAGATATTCGCAGTCGACGACTGAGCTAGACAGCGAAGAAAGAGAGGAGAGAGAGCGAAAAAAAGGTAGTGTGCGGGGGAAAAAACCGAGGGAACAAATAACTGCACTGGGAGTAGTGGTGTGTCTCTGTCTCCTTTTCTCTGTGTGTGAGATACACACACACACACACACAATCAACCGTATCAGAAGCGCGCAGCAGAATTGAGAATGAAAGAGATCAGCAGTAGCAGCAACGCGAGAGCCAAGTCAAGAGACAGAGTACACAAGGTAGGCAAAGGAGAGCGGGAAGCAGCTGCAGCAGTTGTAGAGAGAAAGAGAGCTTGGGGGAGAGAGGGGATGAGAGAAGTAATGGCGAACCCAAACAAACAGAAAAGATGAAAAGGCGAAAGTTTGGGAAGGGAACTGACGTGGAAGAATAGCAAACCAAAAGAGATGCGGGTGCACACGCACACACACACTAAGTGATATAGAGGGAAAAGTCAGAGCAATACGAAACTGAAACACGAAATTAGGAAAAAACAAGCCAAAAGAAAACACGGCCAAGCGCGCGACGAGAGTGAGGAAGAAAAAGGGAGGGCGAAGTAGACGAGAGGCGAGGATGTCCGGGACAACACACAGGCAAAGGATGCAAGATCGAGAGAAGGAAGGACGACAGGGGGAGGGACAGAGTGTGCTAGAAAGATCAAGAAGAGCGGTAGCGAAACAGAGCTGTGTTTTTTGTCTTTTGCAAGCGTCTCTACTTTGTAACCTTTTCGCGTTCTTAGCTTCCTCGTCTCGATCTTTCCTTCTTTGCGGCTTCGCTCTGCACTGAAGGGGAGGCAATAGGAAAACAAAAAAACACCAAGGCCGATCAATTGTATCTGCTCTTCGACTCGTAATGGCGCGCAAGGTAAAGAGAGAGGAACGGGAGTAGCGGAAAGAGGGACTCCTCCTCTTTTTTTATTTGCCTGTGTGTGTTCCTCCGGCTGGTCGCTGTGTCTGTCCCTCCCTCGCGCTGTCGACGGATGAGGCCAGAGCAAAGAAGATGAAAAAATATGATGCAGTCGGGACGGAAAAAAAAAGAGAAGGAAGTCAGAGGACGGGTGGTCCGACGTTTCGATTGGGCCTCGCCGTCTCTTCTTTCCTCCTACCCCTCTTTTCCTCTGCGTGTATCTCGAAGTGGTGTGAGTGTTCGCTCCTTTGCTGCCTTCTCAGTTACCCTCTGAGTCAGTCCCACTTTGAGAAACAAAGAACGACGGGAGGAGAGCACGAGTGAGTAAGATCCCAACAGCAAGAAGGTGATGGGACGCAAAGGCCGAGGGAGAGAGCAAGAGCTGTGTGGTGGGGATGATGAGATCGGCGGGCGTGGATGCGACTGTGCGCAGGTAAACAACTACGAAGAGAGAACGGAGGCGCCTGCGTGGCTATGAAGTGCACGTTTCTGTTGCTGTGGGGGCAAAGCTCGCACGCCCGTTGTGAAGAGTATTGGGCTTTGTGCGCTAAGGACTTTGTGTTTTAATATGTGTGTACGTCAGAGTAGGAGCGGGGAGGGGCAGAAGGAAAGCTGTGCTCGCTTACGTGCGCGAATACGAAGGTGTGAGCGGAGACAAGAGAAAAAAACCGAAAAAGAACACGGCGCGGGACTTACAGGGGACAGGGCAGCAATACAACGCAAGTCCGCACAGACGAAGTCACAGACAAAAAATCAAGGCGTGTAGAGAGTACGCGGATGAGTCAGGGGAGCGGCAATGGTGGTGGTGAAGAGGCCTCAAACAGGCAAACGAAAACGACCGAGTGAGTCAAGAGCACACACACATATAGACACACCGACACACACAGACACACACACACACATATATATATATATATACGAGTTCTAGAAAAGGCCTTGACACAACGTTGCGTCTTCGTTGACTCCACAAGTCCTGCCTCCCTATGCATGCATTCGTGTGTGTGTGTGTGTACGTGGCTGTGAATCAGCGTGCCGCTTGAGTTGATTGCATTTCTTCGGCTCTGTTAAGTGCCATTTTTCTCTGTTATTCTTTTCTGTAACTTCACTGCGAGTGTTCCCCAACCCAAACACGCGCGTGCGCACAGAGACCCCACAGCAGTTTTCTTGTTCGTCGCTCCTCTTTCTTTTCGTTCGCATTTTTACCACCTTCCTCTTCAAACGATGAGGCTGGAGTGCACAGGGAAAGGGAGGGGGAGGGGAGTGGGGGTGTCTTTTTGCTCGATTGCGTGCCTTCGGCTTTCGTCCGCTCAATTGCCGTTCGTTTCCGTGGAAATTTTGTTGATGTTATGTGGGCCTGTGCTGAGCTCTAGTTAAGTGACTCCTCGTTTGATTTGTGAAAAACCCAGCACGAGACGCACCCACGCGCAAAGGCGCTTGAGAGAGCGAGAGAGACCAGCCTAACTGAGCAGATTCTCATTCGCTTCGCCAGGCGTCCTCAAGTACCGCAAGCATTTTTTTTCCTTTTCCCTCCTTTTCTTTCTCCCTGTTCGCTTGCCTTCGCCGGTGATGTGTCCTCGTCGTCGACACAGATGGTGAGACAGACAAGAGCAAAGGCCACGACAGCGGAGAAAGAAAAGAGCAAAGCAGAGAAGAAGAGCAACGAGAATGAGAAGAGGGTAATGAGAGAGTAGAGAGACGGGAGGGGGTGGGTGGGGACAGAGGAGTGAGAATGATCAGCAGCACAACTAGCAGCAAGAAAACAAATAAGAAAGGGTTGGCAACGCTCTGCTGAAACAAAAAAAGGGGGATGCGCCAACGCAGCAACGAGTCGGTCTAGAGCTCTGGCAAAGAGCCTTTCTGTGTGTGAATGGACGGATGAATGGCGACGAGCAGACACCAGGACAAGCGAGCAAGCAGCACGCAAAACAGCTGGAGTGTGGGGAGTCAAATACCCGAATAAAAAAGCTCACAGAGCAGCTGCGGTAGTAATGGCGACTGATAGAGATGGGGGAAAAGCTGAGAAAAGTAAGAGGAGCGGGGGTAGCGCAAGGGAGACCCAGAGGCAGAGTCGAGTAGAAGAAGAGCTGTTGTCGCGGATGCACTTTGCTTCCGCTGCTGCGGAGCGATTATGATGCCGGTACAGCTGTTCGTTTTCCTGCTTAAGTCTTCGGGGTGAGCGAGAGAGCGGTGAAGGATGGTAGGGTATGCAACTGGAAAGCGGAGTGAAAGTGAGTGGAAGAGGAGGTGAGGTGGGTGAATAGATGAACTCAAAAGGGAGAAAGAATACACAACAGCAAGGAAGCGAAGGCCTGACGGCTGAAATAAGCACAATGGAAAACAGTAGCAACTCACTCACAGACACACAGACAGCAGCAGAGAAGCACGGATTCTTTTCTGATGCTTTGCACGCTTTTTTTTAACTTTTCTTTTTGACCCCTTTTCAGTATTGTGTGCGTGTGCCGCAGAGAAAAAGTCCTCACACTGTGTAGCACGTGCATAGCAGATGAGTGAATACGAGTCAATTAACTGGCTTGGCTACCCCCATCGTCAGTGACGGTACCAGGGGTGACAAAGAAGCTAGAGAGAGACAAGCTGACACACGCGGCAGTGCGCACCTCTTCTTTCTCTTTTCTTCTCTGTCTCTTGTGTGTTTGGTTGAGTTTTGTTTGCTTGTTTCGTTGGTGAGGAGGCGTGGGTGGTGGTGGTGGTGGTGGGGGAGGGAAGGTAGGTGGTTGAAACACGTAAAACAATCCGAAAGAGAGAGAAAAGGCGAGAGGAGGGCGTATGGTCTCGTTCTTTGCTCGCTTCTGCGCTTGTTTGGAGAGGGAGAGAAGAGACATTTTTTTTTTTAAGAGGAAAGAGTGAAAAATGATCGAATGCACGTTGTGCGACCATACGTACACACACACACATACACCGATCAACACAGTTGTGAAGCAGAGCAAGTGCCTCAGAGAGCGAAACGCACAGAAAAAAAAAAGAAACAAAAGAGGAGAAAAAAGAAAGGTGAACCACAGCTCGAAAGCCTATGAGCTCAATCGGCAGTCGCTGAGCACGCGTCTCTTACACACATCCGCAACCCTACCCATACCCAATCGTTCACCAAGAGAGCCCCCTTTAGCAAGGGGTTTGCGCCTTTCAGTCACCAGTGTCGTTTCGTCCATCCACCACTATCCGAGAGAAGCAAAGAGGGGTATTCGTTTCGCTCTCCACATGTGCAGGTGAATGTATATGTATGTATAGATGTGTGTGTGTGTGTATGTGTATGCCCACAAGTACACCTGAAGAGTAACTGCAGAGGACAATATAACGGGAAAAAAAACCTAGAGAAATAGGAAAAGAGAAACCCGTAGAGATGAAGCAAAGTGCCCAGAGCTAACAAAACTGCATCCGAAAGGTGAGAAGACGAGAAAGGAAAAATAAAAACGAAGAAGATTCAGCAGTCAAACTGATTGGAAAGCAAAATGAATTGAACAAACAAGAGAAGAAAGGGGGAAGGGGTCAGACAGCCACATTACGCAACTATAAAAAAGAAAGCGTAGGCAAGCGTCGAATTCGAGCCGCGTAGCAATCCCCTTCACACACGGGGAAAGAGAAGAAGGGGAGGGGAAGGAAGCAACTAACCAACCAGACCAAAAAGGTCCAGCCACAGGCAAAAGTATGCGAAAGCACGACTTGCAACTGAGGGAGGGAAGCGAGCAGGAAAAAGAACACAGAAGTATTGACTCAAATGAAAGGAGCCACCGCAAACAGCAGCAGCAAAGCAGAGCGACGAAGAGAAGCCGAAAATATGCATCGGGAATGCCCGCGTGCAAGTATGTGGGCCGCCTTGGAGTGCCCGTGCACGCACAGGAGGGAGAAGGTGAATGAAGTTGCCGGTGTTTTTGTGCCCCGACAACCTCCAGCCCGCTGTTTTGCTGCTGGCGCGAAAGGCGAGGTGGTGAGCGTCAAGAAGCGGAAAAATTGAGCAGTAAAAAAAAATGAGAAACAAATGTGACTCTCTGGCTTTCCCTTTCCCACCAGTGCTTGTTTCGTAGACTTTTCGCGTGCTCCTTCTCCCTTGGTGCCGAAGGTCTGCTACTACCTTCGCAGAATGGGGTCCTCATTGTGTGGGCGAAGAGAGACTCAGAGGAGGAGGGAGAGGGCCAGCGTGGGGGCGAGGGGGGGGGGGTAAGAAAGAGGTGAACAAGAGTGTCATCTCTCTTGTTGACTATGCGAGTGTGTGTGTGTGTGTGTGTGTGTGTGGGTGTGGGTGTGCATAAAGTGTTTTTGAGGATTTTGGGGTGCCTGTTCGTGGGTCTGCCTTTGCCTGTAGCCGGGGCGTGGGTGGGTGGGTGGGCGGTGGAGCGGAGGAGTGGAGAGAGGAGTGGAGAGAGGAGCAGAGAGAGGGGATGGGTGGAGCAGTGTCTTGACACAGGGTTGCCCGAGAGTTTTCTCTCTCTCTCTCTGTATGTGTGTGCGTGATTGCATTTATACCAGGAATGCATTTGTTTGACGCGTCATCTTCTTTCTGCCTTCTCCTCGGCACCTTTTGTTTCCCTTTCCGTGTTTTTCTTTGTCTGTGTCTGTGTGTCACCATCAGCACCGCAGCGAGAGGAGGGAGGGGGGAGGGGAGGGGAGGCACGGCGGCAATTCGAACACCAAGGAAAGGAGAAGAGAAAAACAAACGACCGACAAGAGCAATAAAAACGCTAAAACAACGCGAAGGCAGGAAAAGAAACGAACGGAGACGACAGCGAAGAAAAAGAATATAACAGAAAGAGAGGCAATCTCGAAGCAACAGAGGAAACACAACACCACACAGCAAAGAGAGAGAGAGAGAACAAATAAGAAGTGACATGGACCACAACCCCAATGGTAACAGAAGAGCGCCCAAGAAAGAACGCATACACAAAGGAGGAAAACCACCACCACAGCAACCGAAGCATCAAGTGGGAGGAGGGGGGGGGATGCAACGCACTTGCCATGCACAAGTACAGGCAGGTCGGCGTGCATTTTCTGTCTTTACAGCATATGCGAGCAAGCGCGAGAGGGCAAGACAGAGAGAGAGAGAGAGAGAAAGGGAGGGAGGGAGGGAGTGTTTAAGTGCTTCCTTCTTCATCTCTTCGTAGTCGGATGGGAGAAAGGAAACAACTAGCGCGAGAAAGAGGAAGCCCCAGTAAGAGAGGGAGCGAGGAGTCGGTAGTCTTCCTTCCCCTTACCCTGACCCCTTCACGAACAGCTATTGCCTCTTGCGCTTCGATCTTCTTTACTGGGTGCGGAAGAAAAACTGACCGCTTGAGAAAAACTGGCTGCCGTCCTCGTCCTCGTCGTCATCGTCACGGTCGATACCGCCGTGACCACGGATGGCCTCCATTGTAGCCGTCGCAGCCGCAAGTGCGACCGCGGCGTCGTCGTCATCGTCGTTCATTGCGGCAAAGTTGTACGGGTTCATCTTCGGATGCGTATTCACCGCTCCCGGGGCGGCCGCCTGATCGCCGATCGTTCCTGCAGCACCAGTAGAGGTGGACTGGGGATTGGTGCTGGTCGACTTGGCGCTTGTGTTGCTTGCACTTGCCGTTGGCCCTGACGATGAGGCCTCCTTGCCAGACGTGCTCGTCGTGGGCGCAGGCTGCGGTTGGAGCTGCGCGTACATGTTTTGCATATTCGGGTGCTGCATCACTGGCATGTGTGACAGCGACGGCGACATGGCAGAGCCGGGTGCTGCGCTGTAAGGCGCTGGTGGCGCGGCGGCGCTGCCTTGTTGCTGAGGCGTACCAGCGGGTGTGCGAGTGGAGCTTTGCGGGCTGAAGCCTTGCGGGTTTCCCCCTGCTGCCACGTTGGTTATTGTCTGCTGCGGTTGCTGTGCCTGTTGATGCTGAGTCATTTGCTGGGTCTGATTCTGTGTATGCTGTTGCTGTTGAGACTGATAGACCCGCCGAGCCTGCACCATCAGCTGCGCCTGCTTCAGGAGTTGTGCTTGCTGCTGCTCGTTGAGGGGCGCCTGCTGAGCCATTTGGGCCTGTTGCTGGAGCTGGCGTAACAGCTGGACTTCCTCCTGCGCATCCATGAACTGCTGGTAAGCTTTCTGGCCTTCAGCCTGTTGCTGCGCCTGTTGCTGCACATGCTGCTGTACTTGATGCTGCGCTTGCTGTTGGGCTTGTTGCTGCGCGGCGGCCATGTTCATCATTCCAGGCATCATACAGGGGTTCATGTAGACCTGCTGCGGCTGCAATTGTGGGGCTTGTTGAGGCGGTATAGCGGTCATCATATACTGCTGTTGCTGCTGCTGTGGCTGCGAGGCCTGCGGTGTTGGCGCGGACGCGATGGGCACCATCAGCAACTGCCCGCCGGGACCCATCATGTAGTGGTACTGCTGCTGTTGCGACTGTTGCACTGCTTGCGGCGCAGCGTGGGCAGCAAAGTACTGTGGCGAAGCCCCCATCATCTGCTGCTGCTGCTGTACGTTGTACATATGCATCATAGACGGAACGGCTGTCATCTGTGGCTGCTGCGGTGGTGTGCCGGAAGGGTTAGTGGCGCATGCGGGCGCGGCTTGAGGAGCCACCATAATCGGCTGGCCCGTCACCGGGTTGATCACGTATGTTGGAAGCACTGCTTGCTGCGGCGCAGCTGGGGCCGTCAAGACTCGGGAATTGCTCGGGACCTGCATGTACCCAACACCGGGCACGTACATGAGCATCGGGGCACTTGGGGTGGCAGCCGAGGTTGAGGCTCCCGCCGCCGTTGTCGGCTGGTTGACCGGTACCATGGCCATTTGCAGCAGGGATGTATTTTGGCCCATCGCTGCTGCCTGCGCAGTGAGGATCGGATTTACAGCACTGGCGGATGCAATGGATCCTGCCATCACGTTCGGTCCACCACCCTGTGCCCCGCTAACGTGCATCACAGATATGTTGTGCAGCATCTGTGTCCCCTGCGGGAGCAGGGGCAGGTGGGATTGGGCCGCTGTAGCTGCTGCGGTCTGCTGCGCCTTCTTGTGCTTCTCCTCCTCGGCAGCAAGGCCCTCCTTTACCCAGCGACGCACCGTGGCAGCGACAATGGTGCTGCCCATCACGCGCTCCTCCTCGCGCTCAATGCTGCCCTCCTCTTGCAGGGCGTCGCGACGGCTCTGGTTGAGGTGGCGGCGCTCCTTCATTAGTGGCCCCATATCACATCGGATGTATGAGTTCTTGACTGTCTCGTAGGCAGCCGTTTCAGCAACGAGTTTCATCATGCGTGCAAGCAGTGCGCCGTCAAAGACAACTTCAATTCCTCGCTCGCCAGAGCTCAGCTCATACAGGGAGACCTCAGGCATACTGCAGTGCGTCTTGCGATAGATTTCGTCTTGCGGCTCGATCGTCTTCTGCTTGCGCTGACGGCGGCGGCTGCGGCGCGTGCGACGACTTGTCGCAGAGGTAGAGATGTTGCTAGGCTTCACATCCTTTTCCCAATCCGCCGCGGTGTCGCGTGTCGAGTCGGCCGCCCCCTCCTCTTCGTTCTCGCCGTAGTCCGCTCTCTTCGCCGAGTTCTCCGCTGATGTCACCTCGGCAGCCTCGCTGGGTGCCCCATTCTTCTGCCCATCATCCTCTTTGTCCAAGTGTTCCCTGTCTTCTGAGTCATCATCGCGGGCATGCCGGCGCGACCTCAAGAGCTCGTCACAGGCCTTCGTCGGGGCATCTCCATCAGCCGCCACAGGCCCGATAATCTCTGCTGACCCGTCACCGACAGTTATCGTTGTCTCCAGCGAAGGAGCACCACCACACGAGGCCGTCTCACCGCCGGCGTTTGTCGCGGCGTGCCGCTCGCTAAGACCCATTTCCTCCACGAAGTCCATGAGCGGAAGTTGCTCCTGTAGCATCTTCAACTGGTGCACATGGTCCTTTGACAGCATTACGTGAATGTTAAGGAGCTGCAGGTGAGCGTAGTACGCGTTTTCTACCTCAGGGGAGTGTACGGGACGCTGCAGCATGCTGCTGGTCAGGTATTGAGAGCGGAACATTATGCTGGCCAAGAAGACGACCGGCTCCAACAGGTGCACGTACTTGCCCTCATCCTGAAGGATCAGCTCGAATGCTACATCCAGACCCTTAGAGCTACAGTCACTGACGCGGAGTATGTGCAGAGGCGGCTTGGACTCCGGTCCGTACATCTCCCTCGACTCGTAGTCCACGGCTCTCGGCTTCGAGAAGCACGAGAGGTACCCAATGCAACGCAGTCGACGGCTCTGCACAGTCACCCACTCCGGTGAGGACGGAATGCCTCCCCCACCGTTGCTGGAGGTGGGCATCTGCAGCCCATTAGGTCCCGCTGTCGGAGTCGGCACATTGAGGGCCGTCAGAGTGTTATTGTTCTGAGTGACGTTGGTAGCTGTTGTGTTCTGCTGTCCCGACGAGGATCGACGGCCTGAGGTGTCAGGCTCAATGATGCATATCGCGCATGGCACCGGGCGCAGCATCGGGGGCGGGGGAGGCACCGTGGACTGTTGTGACATGGGCGATGGCCGTGAGGAGTTACCAATCACATGAAGGGTCGCCAGATCCCCCTTCACATTCCCACCAGCCGCTGGAGCAACTCCGGAGCTCTTTGCTTTCTCCATGGCCTTGGTGGAGCACGCCCGCTTCTCGTGTACCTTCGCGCTCGCTAGTGCAGCTGAGTCATACAAGACGCGAGTTGCCGTGACGAAAGATGCCTCGATCTCGTTCAGCAGTTGGTCCATGGCCTTGTAGGCGTGCACAGCCTTCCGTTGCGTCTCGGTGATGGAGTCAAAACTCGTGTTACTCGCTATGGCGGAGTTGGGCGCCAGCGGCGGCGGTTGGCCGGCGGGTAGGATGATACTGCCAGACGCATCGTTCAAGTTGTGAAAGGACGTCTGCGCAGAGATATCGGGCGAGGCGCAGAGCGAGGAAATGCCGCTCTGCATGGCCTGGAGGGCAAGCGCGGTCGTGTTGGGTGGCCCATTGAAGTAGAGCTGCGCCACCGCATCCTTCAGTCGCCTGTTCATATCGTTGAAGTGACGCCGCAGGAGCGGAACGAGGCACACCTCAGTCGTGCCGCCGTTGTTGGGATGTTGCGCCGCCGTTGCGAACAGGAAGTTCGGCGCATCATGAGAAGGATAGCCACCCATTTTGTTGTTCTTGATGGAGAGTGTTGTTCACGTCGCTCCTTTCTGTCTGGCTACCCTTCACTATTTCCGAGACCTACGGGGAATTGTGTTTCAGTACCGAGTGTATGTGTCCGTTACGCTCCAGCGACTGTCACGAAGAAGAGAGGCGTTGTGGGTAGGTGGGAAAGCGGTAGACCAACTCGCGCGGTAGGAAGACGAGGAGGCAAGTCGAAGCGAACCAGCAAAGGAGAAAATGAAAAGAGAAAAAAGGAACACGGGACCCGACAACAACAACAACAATCAAACTAACAAAAAACACAAGAGCTCAACGGCGATTCTCACGTGCGGCTGCACGCGCACACACACACACACACACAGAGGCAAGAACTATAGAAAAGATGTGCCAATAAACGCTAGTCAAGGCGAACAACAACAAGAAGAAACATAAACAACACACTCACTCACTCACTCACTCACACGCACAAAGTCCAGCAATAAAGCTCAAAAGTGGGACACTGCAACACGCACACACCCACCGAATGGGAAAAGAAAAAAGGCAAGCGAGGCAAATAGACGTAAAAAAGGAGACAACCACAAAATAGAAAGGGGGAAGAGACACAGAGAGATACAGAGAGAGAGAGGGAGAGGGGGGGAAATTGACAAATAAACCCAGTGTAAAGGCACACACCCACACACACACACATCCACATAGGCACGCGAGCTTAGACAAATACTTGCTTCAACGCATACACACAAATACCGAGGAGAGACGAACACTCTGGAGGAGAGAGAGAGGGGAGAATAGTGATCAGCGGGGAAAGGATAATAGAGAGAGCAAGCGATAAAGCGAGCAAGTTCTGGGGAAGGAAGAGCAGACGTAAAGCCAAGCACAGCTGAAAAGGCGAGCGCGCTGAGAAACACCAAATCAAAAGCAAAGGAGAAGCCTCCTGCTTTTCGTCGGGTGCTTCTCCTCCTTTCTTATCTTTCGGTCTTGGTTGTTTGCTTTTACGTTCTGTGTGTTTTCCCCCTTCACATTCTGTGTTTCCTCAGTCGTTGGTGTACGCGACTCTGTCGTTTCCGTCTCTGATATTTTCCTTTAGTCTTCTTCTAGAGCACTTCCTTCTGTTTTGATCTTTATCGTCTTACTGCTTGCGATTTACACGCACGAGAAGAAAAAGACGCACAGTCGGGCGCACCTGGACTCACGACGAGAATGTGAGAGAAGCACTGTGACCAAATATATATACCCTCGCCGACAAGCACACACCGTAAGAGAAAGAGAGAGAGAAGGGAGGGAGGGAGGGAGGGAGATAAAACGATGCAGCGACGTTTTTTTTCACTACCCCCTTTTCGGTCTCTTGCCAACCGTTTTCCCTGGGTTTCTTCTCTATTTTTACCCCGTCTCTTTACTTCCTCGTCGTCGCTGCTCGCTCAGTATCCTATTTTGTGTGGGTCCTGGTCTACCTGGCTTGGCCCTGTTCGGTGGTCAGCCCTTGCGATGGCAGCGGCGCCGGTTTTCTATCCCGCTCACGAAGAAGCAACAAACAAACAATCAGGAGAGAAGAGAGTGTACACAAGGCACACCGGCGTGGGGACGAGGAGGGGGAGAAAGAGGGCGAGAAAGACACCCAAGAAGGGAAAAGGAAAGCGAGGGGGAGTGAAAAGGAAAGCCAAGACAGACACACCAACAAACAAAGGGAGGTCGTACACCTCTCTCTCTCCCGTCTCTTCAAGCACTACCGCAACACAAGTCGGAAACAAGAAGAAAAGAAAAACAAGCGAATGTGAAGTTTTTAAAATAGCGCGGCAACCGCTTTTACTATGTGCTTGTAAGTGGGGATGTGTGCTCCCCGAGTCTCACGCTTGGTCTCACACCCTCTGGCCCTCTTCTTTATCTCGTGTTTCTCCTCCTGCCGGGATGAGAGATGGCAGAAAAACAAAATCAAGGTAGAGAAGAAGGGAGAGGGGAAGAGGGCGTTAGAGAAGGAGAGTGGTTAAAAAGCGCTGGAGAATTGTGGAGAGGACCTGCTGTGGGAATGGCAAACGGGGAGAGGGCGAGCAGCGAAGAGATATGGGGAGAGGAATAAAATACACACACACACAGAGAAATTCACACACGAAGAGGGGACCTGGCGGCTCAAGAGAGTCTGATTCTAGTACCTTCTCCCCCCTGCTGCTGAAGCTTGTGCGTATGTCTGTATGTCTATCGGTGCGTAGGTGGACGGGGCGTTGGCTCGCGTACCGACATATATATATATATATATATATATATATATATATATGTGTGTGTGTGCGTGTGAGGAGGGGGGAGGAAAACTACAAGAGGAGAGCAAAATAAGACAAAAAGGAGAATCCAAAAGGGCTGTGAGGGCAGGGGAAGACTCTGGTGTAGAGGTGTGCGTCTGTTATCAACTGGGGAAAGAGGGAGGGAGAATGAAGCGAAAGGAGAAGCTGAGAGACAAGCGCACAAGACGAGGAGAAAAAGAAGAAAGGCTTCTGAGATGCAACGACGACGAGGATAAGATCAGCAAAAGGGAGAGGTGGAGATAGCGGGGATAGAATGCACAGACGAGCGAGAAAGAGAGTGAGGCTGAGAGAAACAGGCAGCTGAACTCAGTGCAGCGTTCCTATACGCGAGTAAAGCACAGAAACAACAAGACGACACCCGTAACACACAAGGAAGGCTCCAGTGAAAGGAAATGGAAGAAAGAAATAGAGCGAGGGAAGCGCGGCACAGGACACAAGGTGTCGTGAGCCTCTTCGGGCAACGACTTTTTTCCCCTTTCCACGTCGTTATTTTCTTCTACTCTCTCCCCTTTGCTCGCCGGTGTCTACGTTGCCGACGTGTGTGAAGACCGTAGGAGAGGGGATGGAATGCGCGCGTACGTCTTCGTGCCTCTGCTTGCGTGCCTACGCGTAAAGGCGACCTCACTGATAATAGGTCCACTTTCTCTCCCTTTCTCTCTCGCACGGCGAGAGACTCTCGCCTGCCCAGAAATCAACAACAGAAGGATGGCCTCTTATTTGTTTCCCCTCCCCCACTTCCTACGCTCTTCCTTTCTCTGTTCGTTTTTTTTTTCGGTAGTGATGGTGGTGGTGGTGGGTTCGTCTTTTATGTTTATGCGCTTGTGGCAGACGAGGAAGGGAGGGAAGCGGCGAAACGACACGAAAGAGGAAGGAGGTCAGAGAAAGGAAGGAAGGAAAAAAAAACGACACAAAATCTGCGTGATATGTTGCGCACGTGCGCGTGTTTGTGTGTGTGTGTGTGTGTATGTGTCGGCGTGTGACGTGCTGATAGCTGCAAATGAGGGGACACAGGGAGGCGCGCCGGCAGTGAAACGCGAGCGAGCAAAGACGCAGAGAGAGAGATTGACAAGGAGAGAAGAAGTTGAGCAGTTATTCGATTGGCTCACATGATGTGGAGCCCGTCTAGCAGAGAGAGGGAGCGAAGAAAAGGGACATCACGCTTCGCATCAAATCCTCTAGAAGGCCAACGGTGAGAGGGGAGGGGGTGCCGCCGAGCCCGCTTCTTTGAGGAGCACTGTGGCGTGCAAGTCAACCCCAAAGAGAGGGTGAATGCCATGTGACGCCAGAATGCGGTTGATGCTGTCAAGACGCTCTCAAAGAATGAGAGCGCGCTGACAGGGGGCGGCCTTGGCGTTTTCACGTCAATGGTGGCTCTCCTAAAAACTTGTTTGTGCCTTTAGTTGCAGCACGAAACTGCCTCCTTTCCCATTTTCCTGCTTTTTTTGTTGGGTGTTGTTTTCGTATTCAGATTCATACTTGTACTTCATTGTGTGTGTGTGCGGGGGTGAAAACAGATGCCCTTGCATGTTCGCACATGGGTGCTGCTTCATTGGCAAAGTCAACTTGGTGGGTCGTAGAAATCAACCACCGCACAGGGCTTACTATCCATAATGTTGTATTTACCTTCTCGAAGATGTCCAACACGGACACGGGGAGGGCGGGAGGGGGAGGGGAGAGTGCAGTAGACATACGCACATACAAAGACACAGATCAACATGCAAAGCGGCGGTGCACACGGACAAGTGAACCATGAATACCAGGAGAGGATAGGCGAGATACAGAGTAAGCCAGACAACAACCTTTACCTAGGATGACCGCCAAGCTACCCAGCAAGGTTGCACACGACCCTAGCAAGGGCAGCCGTCGTTGAGCGAAGGCAGTGCATCCACAGATTACGCGCCCCTTCCCCTTCTGTGCACCGACGGCAACAGCAGAGGGAGAACGAGCGAGCAAGAGAGAGAGAGAGAGGAGCTTGCCGGAGGAGGGGGTCGGATCCGTGTGCATTAGGCAGTGCGTACACACACACACACACACACACACGCACACGCACACACCACCGTGTGTGCTCCACCGACCGCTGCTGCAATCTCTCTCATTTCTTCCACCGCCGTGCAGGACCTCCTCCCTCTTTTCTATTTGCATTCGAAAGTCTACGCCAAGAAGGCGTTATCCTTTGCTATCTTCGTCTGTAGGCGCGCGCGCCACTTGTCCACGAAAGATGCTGGCATCACAACATAGTCGCCAGGCTCGATAGAACTAATGCCACTGGTGCCGCTACCGAAGCCCAGGGTGATGGTACGGGCGTAGCTCACAACAAAGCCGTATAGATCCTCGAGAATTCGCTCCGCGATGGCAACCTTGGTGGCCACCTGCGACTGTTGCAACGCTTGCTCCTGCGTGAGGCCGAGGTTCTGCAGCTCCTCCTCCCGCTCCAGCGCTAACCCCAGCACGACACGGGTTGGTTGGGAGGTATTGAGAAAGATGGCCGACACTTTAACGATGCAGCTTGCCTGCTGCTGGGTGAGGGCGCCGACATACTGAAAGCTCATGGTGTCCTCGCGGGCGAGAAAGAGACCGATGCCGTGGCCGGGCGGAAGCGGTTCTGACATGGTGAGAAACACGACAAAGCTCTCCGGTGCCACGCCAAGGTTGACGGTCCACCGCCCGGTATCGACCAGGGAGACATTAGTCTGCACGGGGTAGCCGGGAATGATGACGCCGAAGAGAGGCGATGGGGCGCTACTGAGCGGCGCTGCGTAGGGTGCTGCTAGTCCCGGCGGTACCTCCGGCCACTGCATTCCGCTGATGCCCTGATGCAAGAGATCAAGATATATAAAGGTAAGACCACCATACCATAGATTATGAGGCCAATAAGAGGCAGGCAGAGAGATTGGGTGGGAAGGGGTAGGACAGGGGAGAAGGATGGATAAGGCGCGTCCACCCACTCTGTACTCAACAAGTCCACCCACGTGTGTGGGCTCTAATACAGCCAAAACAAAACTCTATGCAAGCGGACCACCTGCGTCGTATGACACAGAGGGCGAACAGAAATGAGAGGTAGAGCTAACCTCGGCGTAGGAATTACCTCAGAGGGGAGAAGAAAGCAGGGGACGAGCGGCTTTCAGAAGGTGCATGTGGAGTCCTACCGTAGACGAAGCGTCATGCATAGATCAAAGGAGCGATGCGCGAGCAACACAGAGAGAGAGAGACGCCGAGGTTGCCTGGCATGGAGGGGCACATCTGACGCGGTGTCAGCCGCCGACTTATCAAGCTCCCTGCCTACTCGTCTTCTTTGTCCTTCTCACCGGTACCCTGAAGACGGGAGGGAGACACCTCAGCTCGTGGCACCACAGGACTCGCTATTCCTCACTCTCTCTGGGTGAGAAAGCCAGGCAGGCCCCCTACCCCTGCCACTGCCGTACCACCGCTGATGCGGGCGGTGAGGCCCTGGACAGCGCTGCGTCGGAGAGACCTGCGACAGTGCACGCGTTTGCACCACCCACGTGTGATGGGCAGAGTGTCGGCGTGACTCGAACGCATCCCGCCGGGAGGGGTGGGTGGGGTTTGGGGCCGGGGCCGTGCTTGGGCGGCGGGCTTGACGCTTTGGAGCAAGGCGCCCCAAGAGCTGCTTCGCAGGACGTGACTGGCTTCTTGGCAAGCAACGGAAGGTGGGCCTACCAACCTATCGATACTACTACCAATCTTTCCTGCGGAATAGCTATTCAAGCGTCTTGTATTTTGCGAACATTTTCTTGTAACCATCGCGCATACTGCAGTGAGCCACCCACGATGCGCCGTCACTCCTACTCACACAAGCAGTACCTGCACAACTCACCACCCCGACAGGAACCCAAACAACAAGAAAAAAGCCCCCCAAGAGAACGTGGGCAGCTAACTTGCGTGCAGGCCTGAATTTCTCCCCGTTTGTTTGTGCATTCATGATTCGATGAACAGACGCAGCGGTCGCAACGGGATACAGTAGGAGTATGCAGACGCAAGTGACTGGCAGGGGACGATGGATATCAATTTCCGCTCTCACAGTTTGGAGTTCTTTTCAGCGTGAGAAGACGCTTCCTGTGTCGCCGTATCGACTGCTCCCTCCCAGTGCCACGCGCAGTTCACTGCCCCTGACTCCATGACGTAGGGTTTAGTGTCCACAAAGGTGGGGTCAAAGGCGCGTATGTGGCCTATGTTGCTTACTAGCGTGTTCTGCAGTGCGATGATGTGGTCGTCAAGGCTCTGCGCCTCACGCGCCTGACGCCCTTCCTCTTGGCGCACTATCTGCCTCTTCGAATCAGCCTCCTGCGCCCGTTTCACAACCTCGTCGTGCCGCACCATCTGCTGCACCTCATGAATGCGACTCTGGTGCACGTAGTAGTAGTAGAGGTTGTCTGTCTGATTCTTCTCTGCATACGCCCACTTCTGCAGCTTCGCAATCTTGAGCACGAGGCGCAGGTGCCGTGCAGAGTCGAGAGGAACATCGTTGTGCTGCTTGCACAGCTCCCACAAGTCAAGCAGGCGAATCGGCTGGTGAAAGAAGAGCAGCTTCAAAACGTAGTTTCGGGGAAGCTCACCCAGGTCACGTGGCACGGCCTTGATGTTGTTCATCTCCAACGGTTTCTTGAAGAGCTCGCGGATATTGCTGTTGAACTTCTTAAAGTTAGCCTGGCGAATCATTGTCACCTCACTGCGGTACGGAACGGTAAGACGGTACTCCTTCCCAGGCCGCAGCCCTGGCGGGCCTTTTGGTCTGTTGCAGCATGAGAGTGTTCGGCGCAGCATCTTGGCATAGAGTCAATCGGTCGCAATTGCCTTCTCGTGTGGATGCTGCAACTGCACGGAGAGCAGGGCTTGGATTACTGACACTTCCTAGCACGACTGACGCTGTCGATGGACTAAACCGTTCGGCAGGGCGCTAATTTCACTGATGTGCCCATGCACGATCAAAGGCGCGTGTGCACTCACACACAGCACGTATACTCCGTGACGCTTCCAAAAATTCAAAGCGCTTGTGCTGTTGCCCCATCTAGTGGAACGCCTCCCAAAAAGTAAAAAAAAAAACAGAGAAAGTGAGGGAAGGAGCCGCCTTAAGAGCCGGTGAACGTCATTCTCAGAAATGAACCCACTGCGGCATCAGCGCGCATTTTCAAGCCAGAGGAGATAACAAACAAACAAAAAAAGAGAGAAGAGGGGGAGGGTGGTGGTGGTGAGCAGTGACGTGGGGAAAGACATATGTGAGATATGGAAGTCACATGAGCGGAAGCAGGCGCTCATTATCATGGAAGAAAGAGGGAAAGTGTGGGCGTGAGCTGGTCTGTTGTGAGAGTTCTACAGCCCACAGGCTCCCCTCCGTTGCTGTTGCTGTCGCTGCACTGGTACACCTTGGCTATAACCGATAAAACAAGCAGTGTACCAACCGAGGAGGTTTGAAGCACCAAGGCGGAAAAAGTCCCCAGCGCTTGGGAGAGATTGCCGTTTGTTGTGTGCGTGTATACACCACCCACACTCAACGCACCTCTTGGTCCACGGACCCCATTTATTACCGCTTGACATACTTGCGCACTCACGCAGGAAACCTCTTTCTCGATGCCCATCCCCGAGGAGCTCAGAGGAAGGAAGGAAGGGGAGAGGAGGAGGAATAGGGCGGAGCTTTAACGTTCTCCTCCTCCCCCTCGCTCCGGGTGTCTGGTATGTACTGCACTTGCGTGGTAAAGAGAAGAGAGCCGGAGTGGTGGGAGGGAGGGAAGAACAGCCATACGAACTGAACACGAAACTGGGAAAGAAATAAAGCGTAGAAAAACAGCCAAGACAGGTTCTACTCGAGCAAACATACACACAAGTAGGGACGGCCACACGTGCACCGACAATACACCCACCCACCCACACATGCACACACCTACATATCCATGAGGCTACATCAAGAGCGCACCATCCTTGCTGTCCGCCATCTAATTCTTCCTTCTCCTTTTGCCCCTCTGGTCCCACTTCACCTCATTCGTCCCCAGTCAATGGCTGTGCTCAAGGCGTAAGAGGGATACGGCCAGGTGGTGGTAGTGGTGGTGATGGGGAGATGGAGAGGATGTCGCGTTGGGAAAAAAGCATTTTCTTCTCGTTGAGGACAACAACAGCGTCGCGAGACGCAGGCATCAGCATCTGCGGCTGCACTCGCCGTGCGTTCCTTCCGCTGTTTTCCCTCACTCCTCGTGGTTGCCCCGCTTCTTGTCACTCCTTTCTTTTATTTCTTTGACGTGGATGCTTTTAGCGCCGGTGCTGCCGCCGTCGCATCGCGTACGTCCACCTCGGCGTCTTCACTAAGGCTCCTCAGCACCGGCTTTGTTAGTCGCGCAGGGATTTTGTCAGCGCGGCTGAGCGCCATGATTGCCTTGGCCACGTTCAGGCGCACATTCGGCACAGGGTCCTTGTGCAGCGTCACAAGTTGCGGCCACACCGCTGACTCGCATGCGGTCGTGTCGAAAGCGGCGACGTTCGCAAGGCCCGCGTACAGGTGGCAGAGCGCGACTCGATGGAGGTAGTTAGGGTCTGTCACGAGACTCAGAACCTGTGGCAGGAGCTTTGAGGCCGCCCAGTTGCTCCCGTGTTCGGCTACGAGCTTACAGCACGACTGCACTGCGGCGTCACGGATGGCGGCTACCCGGTCGGTCAGACGGATGATGCACACCTGCAGCACCTGCTCCGCGTTCCGCCCCAGCGATGTGATCACGTAGGGAACCTGTGTCACGACCACTTCCCGTACGCGCCATTTCGAATCCGCTGCGAGGTTAATGACAACAGGAACCAGGCTCGGGGCCAGCTCCTTTGCCTCCGGGGTGTTGCCCATGGAGTTAAAACCAGACACAAGCGCCAGCCGCACATCCGCTTCCGCATCCCGCAGCAGTGCGGTGCACGCTGGGACGATGGTAGTCCCCCAAAGGTCCTTGGCCACGTGCGCCACCGACTTCAGCACCGCGCTCGCGAGGCTCATGCGGACGTGGCTGACGTCATCGGACACGAGTCGAGTGCCGGTCACGAGAATATCCTTCTTGCCGGCGGCGTCTCGACAAGCGGCAAGCACGTTAGCCATATTGAACACCGCAGCCGCGCGAATCTCTGGCTCTGAGTCTTGGCACAAGGAGCGGAACACCGGCACAGCATACTTGACGACGTCCGGTGGCGAGAGAGCGGCCGCGAGGTTGCCTAAAGAATCTGCCGCCATATAGCGAACGCGCCACGAGCTATCCGACGAGAGCGAGCGAACAGCTAAGAGGATAGCTGAGTGCTGCATCTCAGGGAGCATCTGAAGCAGGGACGCACACGTCGCCACCGCTTGCAGGCGCACACCGTCACTCTCGTCCTTGGCAAACGCGCTCAGGATCGGCACCAGCTCTGAGCACCCCTTCGGGCCAAGCACCCGGGCGAGGTGTTTGCCCATGGCAATGCACGCGGCACGCCGCACGAGGATCTCGTCGTCCTCGCAGAGCCTCTGAAAAAGCCTCATCAAGTCCGCGCGCGTGCTGGCGTCAGAGCAGGGATAGACGGTGGAGATGAGCGAGCAGGCGGTGCTGCGACACTGCGGCATCCCTTCACCTAGACGGCGGACCATGCTGATGAAGTCACCTTGCGCCTTTGCATTCGAGTCCTTGTGCTTGTTGTCAGCCGAAGACACACCGCTGCTGCCTGTGGTGCTACCAGGCATGAAAATTTGGTTTCCAATGAGCTGGAGAGATGCGACAGCCTCGTCGCGCACGGTCACTTCGTCCAGGCTACCCAGGATCTCTAGTGGGGCCAGCAGACTGCTGGTGTACTCTACGCCTCCTACCTCCGGCAGCATCGTTCCCAGCGCGTTCGCGAACACGCGCAGCACCTCGTCGTTGTCATCGAGGTAGTCCGTGAGGTACAATAGGAGTTCGTCACGAGTACGCTCAGGGCCCAGCGTGGTGCTGATGAGGTGGATGCCGCGCATGCTGCTCAGGCGCGCCTCCGGGTCCTCGGACCGGAGGTTGTCGATCATGGTCTTTACAGACTCGAACTGCTCCATGATGATGATGGCGGTGCGCAGTGGACTATTCGTGTTAGTGGGATAGAGTACATACAAGGGAAGTCAGAGGAGGAGGAGGAGGGGATGGAAGAATTGGATCAGCCTTCAAGTGTGAGACACCCACACCCACACAGACAGATAGAGGAATGTCCGAGGAGAGCAAGAGGTAAAGCGCACCACGCTCTCGCATGTACTTTCTCTAATAAGTGCATGTATTACTCTCTGTGCTGGTGGCGTACGTGCGTGCTTGTCTTGTGCAGACTAGGCGGACTCCCTCCCCCACACATACCTATGTCAACACACGCGTGCCCAGATACACTCCCGCAGCAGCGTCAAAACATACGATGCTAAAAGCCACAAGACCTTCGAGGTGCACCCGTGAGCGCAAGAAGGGAGTCACGTCATTCAGCCACGTCATTCAGCAGCGCGAAACAAAAACACAAAAGGCGCCAAAGAGAGGGCAAACGATGCGAGTAGGTCGAAAGACGCTGCCAACTGATAAGCAGAAAGGCAGCATACTCGTGCACCACGCGCACCGGAAGAATAAAAGCGTGTGGTGCAGTTGCCTCAGAGAGGAAGAAGAGATGAGCTGAGGGAGAGGGAGGAGGTGAGGATTCGACGGCACTGCTGTGCAGTGTTACCATCCTACACTGCCTCACACTCGACGTGCGCTGCTCTCCTCTATGTTGCACCCTTGGTTGTCGTAGTAAAGTCCCACACCACGCCCGCCTGCACAGACACTTCTTCCGGCAAACCACTCTCCGTAACCTTCATTTCCTAAGACAGCATTATAGCACCCCGCGCATTGCTGCATGCGATCTCCTTTTCCCTCCTCTCTCTTCCTCTTTTTTTTTTGTTTTCCGCCTTCGTTTCGCTGTTTTTCATTGGTCGGCTTATGCCTCTTTCCACCTCGTACGTAGCGCTTCAGTCATTGCATTCGCACGCACCGATGAGGAGTCTCCCCTCCCTGCCGCGTTTTTCTTCCTTATCAGAGAAGCAAATGAAAAAGCGCCTTGTGTGAATCCGCATGTGCGTCGTTGTCTCTTGCCCCCTCCCCCCCACTGAGAGAGTTGCCTGCGCGTACACGTGGCCGATGACCACCTCGAGAAGTGCATATGGCGGCAGCGGGACGCGCAGAAGCGCCCGCACACACCGAGACCAACGCATTCGCAGAAGGTTCACCGCACAGTCCCTAACATCATCAAAACATTACTGTTAAAACTACACACAGGCACAGAGTGGGCGAGAATCTGTGTGTGTGTGTGTGTGTGTGTGTGTGACAGACAGACAGATGGTCCTACAAAGACAACACCGTACTGACTGCACCGCTTCGAGATACCCCCCTCAACTCGCGAGGGAGAACAAACATTAGAGAGGGAGAAGGACGGCCGCCATCGAAGCCTCACGCGTCCGCCGCGTCAGGGATGCTGGGGTCGGTCATGGTGTGAATCTTTGCCTCCACATAGGTGCGCGCACACTTCTTCACCGCCTCGACGTCAGTCAGCGTGCCGTGCAGCTTCTCAAAGGAGAGGAAGCGCGTGAGAACCTGCTGCATCACCTTTGCGGAGAAGTTCATCGCGACAGCGCGCTGGAAGATCTGCCGTACCTGAAGTGTTGACCCCGTCGGGTCCTTGCGGATCAGCAGTCCCATCTCTTGGTCCGTGTAGGTTGACCAAACGTCAGATCGCTTTGGCACCTTGCGCAGCAGACCTTCGAAGAGCGCGCGCCCATTCTCGGGATTGCCGTGCTTGTACTCGTGAATAGCAATGTGCACAATAGCCAGCGTCGCGTCATCGCGCTTCAGCATATTGCCCATGTCCTTCAAAGTCCGCTTCAGCTGATCGCGCTTGCCTTGATCGATGAGGACGATGCCAAGACGCTCCCACGCACGACGCTCAGTGCGGAACTTGCCTGTCATGGCGCGACACAATGCAAGGAGTTCATTAGGCTTGCGCGACGCCGTGTAAATGTCGGCGAGTCGCTCAAATAGTGCGAGCTGGTTCAGCTGCCGTTGCTGCGCGCGCCGGAACACCGCTGAGAGCGACTCCTCCGTGCCGTACAGGTTCTCGACGTTGAGGTACGCTACCCAGACGTTCAGCAGCTCCTCCTGCTCACGCACACCGATGGTGCTCAGTGCCTTCTCGGCCACCTGACGCGCTGTCTCGTACTGCTGCAGGCCAACGTGGTAGGCCATATATTGTGTCCACATGTAGCTGCTGTTCGGGTTCGCAAGCAGCAGACGCTGGAACTCCTCCGGGCTGGTCGGCACCGCCGTCTCTATGCCGCGCTCGTAGGCATCGATTGCTTCCTCTAGTTTTCGGCGGCGCGTTCGTTGCTGACGATCCTGAGCCGTGCCGTGGCAGCGGAGACCCTCGGCTGCGTCTTCGATGTCCTCGCTCTCCTCGGAGCGGTTTGCCATCGCCGCGTACTCGGTCCGCCACGGGAAGAACCCCAGCAGTCCGCGCGCCGCAGCAGGAGGTGTGGGGGTGGTGGTCGCAGGCAAAGCAGAGGCCGACGCCGGCGTCGAGGTCTCGATCGTGACCCTGGGGATCTGACGCACTGCTGGAAGGCGGTGAAACTGACGAAGTCGATCCGACAAAATCACAAACGGCGCCACGCTACGCAGAGCCGAAAATTCAGGGCAGAACTCGACCACGAGATCCACCGTGTGACCAACCACCGGCGCCTCGGAGACCCCTTTGCCGTCCCAGTCGTACACGTAGTAGCCCAGCACAGTTGCGCAGGCGCTGCTGCTGTCATGCAAGTCTACGGTGACGCTCCGCAGAGATATCAGGACAACAGCACAGCCGTCATCCGTTGACGAGAGGAGAACTGTGCAGGATACAAAGTCTCCAGGGTGCAGTGTGGCCAGCGTAGCCTCGGAGACGGCCGTGTCGAGCGGCGTGCCCTCAACCACCTCCGCTTTCGCTGTCACATTGACGACGTCGGCGTTCACATCGTAGTTGAGAATGCGCACCTCGATGGCGTTTCTGCACGCTGCTGCCTTTTGTCCCTCTGTGTTTGCGTTCAGTGGACTGACTTCTTGCGCATGGTCGGTGTGGTGCTCATCGTCGTCGCTGCTGCCACTACCGACGCTGCCGCCTCCGCGGCTTTTCTGCCGCTGATGGGGATGCGATGCGGCCCCGCTGAAGGACTTGAGGGGTGCGGAGGCGGCATCCTTGGTCAGGTCTTCCAGTGCGGCCACCGCCGTTATGCGAGGCTGAATGGTCAGCACTGAGCCCTTGGCAGAACCGCGCACCAGGCGAGCTGGAGCAGTAGTACCGAGTCCGACCAGCATGTGCTTGCGTAGAAGCCTCGGCACAAGGCGGCGCACCGGCT
Source organism: Leishmania panamensis (assembly GCF_000755165.1). NCBI lineage: Eukaryota > Euglenozoa > Kinetoplastea > Trypanosomatida > Trypanosomatidae > Leishmania > Leishmania panamensis. The sequence continues at coordinate 1,948,014 of NC_025866.1, read as the reverse complement.
CGGGGTAGGTGAGTATCGCGCTAAAGCCCTCCTTCAAGTCTGCTGTTAGCAGCCGGTATCCCTGCGCATCGCGCGAGCGCATTGGTATGGCGATCACGTGCTCTCGGGTCGAGAGGCTCGTGTGAAGACGCTTCGCCAGCAGATCATTGCCAAGAGTCGCGGTGGTGAGCCGGCCGAAGCCCTTACTCTTGGGTAGCTGCACAAGGATGCCATCGGCAGTGGTGTGGTGCACGCGGTACTCCCGAAAGAGTGGGGCCGCGGAGGTGGCCGCAGCGGTGGAGGTGCCTGACATATTTTCGTACAAGGATGGCTGTCCCCGGTAATAAGAAGCAAAGATGGAGCGATACGTTACGGTCGATGCAGTTGAAGGGAGATGGGAGAGGCGAATAGAAGCCGTGCAGAAATGGGGCGAGATGGCATTGATTCACTTGCACGTGCAGGCACGTCTGCCGAGAAGGAGAACAGCAATCTTTGGAGAGGGAAGCGGCAGAGGTGGAAGGGGTTGACACTCCCCCCCACGCACAAAGCTGATAGTCAAACAAAAAGGAGGGGTGCCGTGTGAGATAGAGCGACGTTCAGCAGCGGGGAAGGGAGAGGGCGGAAGTGTGGCCGTGCCAAAATTGCTTATCAACATGATATGCTCGCATTCACCGCTGACATGAGTGGAGTCAAGCACAGCCGACGCACCCACGTATCAAAACCTCTACGCGGTGCATCTTTTTCCCCTCTCTTGTGCAGTGTTGCCTACATCTGCTGCCCTCCCTGCTGTTGTTGTGTGCATGCGTGGACTGTATGTGTGTGTGTGAGCGTGTGCTTAGAAGATGAGCCTGTACGTGTGGAATGGGTGAGAGGCGGAGGAGGAAAAAAAGGGAGAGAAGGAGGCAACGAAAAACAACAACAACAAAACGCCCTTCCCCTCCCTCCACTGGACATCACCGCCGCTCTCTCTCTCGTGTGTGTGTGTGTGTGTGGGGTATCTAAATCGCTGAACAAGATGAAAAAGAGAAGGAATACCGTCGGTCAGTAGCAGAAGACCAAGTCCCTCCCTCCCTCCTTCCCTCCCCCCTCGTCACTCACTCGCCCCCCGACTCGACTTCTCCGGTCGCCTTGCCGTACAAGAAAAGCGGAGGCACGAGACAACACAGTACGCAGGCGGGGTGGGTGGGAACGACAACGGTGTCATTCGCTCCTGAAACAATACCACATAAAGCGCAAACCACCAGCCATGCCATTGGTTAGTGTGGCCTCCAAGACGTCGAAAACGAGGAGCTGTGCACCAACGTGGTGCGTACGCGATATTGTCCGGCAGCTGGCATGCAAACACTTCCCCCGACCAGAGCGACTGCGGTGTAGGGGACGAAGTAGCAACGCTAGACGATGTCCTTGCCGCACAGTGGCACAGGCGCACGCCGAGAGAGGGAGGGATGCGTTCTTCAACTGTAGAGGGCGGTCAGCCCTCGCGCTCTGTGGTGGGTCGTGCCACAGTTGATCGCAATGGAGTTGTGCTCGAGGAGAGGCTCAGCAGCACATCCTCGCCCGATGCCCTCGACGACAGGCCGCCTGACGGGACATCTGGGATGGAGGGACGATTCCTGCCTGCAGTCGTGCAACCGCCACTTGTCAAAGCCTCAGACGCGTGGATAGCTGTGGCCTTCAAGGAATCTGTGTTCATTAAGCTCCCGCGCCCGGACTCGTGCTGCTGCGGTGGTGGTGGCAGTGACGAAAAGGCATAGAGGAGAGAGTCACGCTGGCACTCAGAGAAGCGTGGTTGTGCCTTTCGACTTGCAAGCTCTTCGTACCGCCGGCGCCAGTAGTTGGCATCATTCCGCGCCATCTCGAGCGGCCCTCGTAGGCTGTCTCGGTCCTTCTCTAGGCGCTCCCGTAGCTCTTTGTTTACCATGTACTCCCGCTTCAGCTCATCTTTCACAGTGATGAGGTGGCTGCCGCGGAGGTCCAGAATACGCTGCTTCGACTGCAGCTCAGCCAGGAGCTCTTTGTACTGCTGCTGCAGTGCGGTGTGGTCAGACTGGAGCGAAGAAAGCCGCTCCTCGAGGCGACGGACACACTCTGCAGGTGCTGCTGGCGTTGTGCTGCCTCCTCCACAGGAGCTGACGTGTAAAGCACCATTGTCATACTCCCCTGCCGAGGCGGTGCGCGACAGCCACTGTTGCGCCGCCGCCGTCCCAGGCGACACACTTATCGACCCCGACGAGAAGCCGTCGCGGTATTGGCTTGCAACACGGTGTTGAGGCTGAGGCTGCGAGCTGCTGGGCTGTAGAGGGTCAGCGTTCGCACCTGGATGGCGACGCGGATTAGGTGATTCTCCATCCGGAAGGTTGCTGTTGGTGTCGCGCCGACAACCACCCTCTGTGACGCTGCCCAAGGCGTCCACATCCACTGCATCTACGGAGGCTGGCGGATAGGGTATGAGACCATGCAGCGCGCATTCTTTGGCCAACACCAGCGGCACATTCCCCGCAGGTGTCAGTTGGGAGGCTGCTGCGATGGCATCCGATTGGCACGCCTCCGCGGTGAGAAGCGTTTGTCGTCGCTCACGGCTTGTGTTCGTCCCGAACACGTAGGCGTGGAGCTGGTCGACGGCCTGTCGGGCTTGTTGAAGGGGCTGACTGTAGGCTTCCATGCGCTGGGTGAGGTCTTTGATCTCGCTTCCCTGGGTGCGAAGGAGCACCGTACACTGCTGCAGCAGTGCATTCTGAATAGCCGCGCGCTTCAAGGACGCCGTATGTGCCCCTTCCCAGACGCTGACCTCCTCCTGGAAGCTCTGGGCCTTGTCGATGTAGCCGTCACGCTCCTCCTGCAGGGCACTGATGATGTCCTGGGCGCCGTTGAGGCTATCCTGCAGCTGCGCCACCTCAGCGCGGAGATTCTGCAACCGCGCCTGCTCCGTGGCACGCTCCTCGAGCAGTTTACTGATGTGGAACGTGTTCGTCTCAGTCGCTTTTGGAGACGCCGTGGCGGTGGTGGAGCTCGACAGTTTGCGTGACGCGGCGACAGGGAAGTCCGGCGTCTCTTGACAGCTGCTTGTGACTCCATTTGTCATGCTCAGCTGCTGAACCGTCACATGCAGGCGCTCGATCTCCGCTTTGGCCGTCTCCAACATGCGTCGCAGCTGCGCTGCGGTGAGGTCACGGTTCACCACAGCCTTGTTCTTGATAGCCTTGGCGCGAGCACCAAAGCGCAGCGTCGAAAGCGTCTCCGGCGCGTTGTACGGAGATGGGCTGCAGCAGAGCACGAGAGCCGTGTGCGAGTTGCCGCCGAGCGAGTCCTTTAAGATCTTCGTCAGCACGCTATCCCGATACGGCGTGTGCGTGGCGTTGTGATCTGTTAGAGACATGATGACCATGCCGAGAGTGGTGAGGGACTTGTTAATCAGCTTTGCCTCCTCCAGGCGCATCCCTTTCGCATTGGTTTTGCTGACCTTCTCGCTACCAGCGAGGTCAACCAAGTAGAGCTTCCCTACAGTTGACACCCCTTGCGTGCGGTCAACGCTCTTCACCGTCAGGTTCAGCAGGCAATGACTACGGCTGCTCGTCTCGTTCATTGCGGTGGCTGAGGTGGCCCTGTGCTTGAGGCCACGCTTCACGAGATGCAGCACATCTCTAGCAGACGACACGTGCGGGCTGCGACATCCATCGACGTAGAACGAGTTCGTGTTCACATCCTCGCGTAGCTGCAGCTTACGCGGCCCCATCGGCAGGGTTGGTGCGAAGCCAGCTGAAGGTAATGGCGTCACGGTGGACGAGTTGGGGACGAGGAGGTCGCGAATCTGTTCCATGTACACCTCTACGAAAAACATTTGCACGTCGAACTCCTTGGACGGGTCTGCGCGGGCGATGGCGTCGAAGATGTCATGCACCGCGCGCGGAATAACGCCGCTGACGGCGTCGCCGGTGAAGGCGGAGCGCGTGCCTGTCGCGCTCTTCGCCGTAGATCGAGGCAGTCCACTGCGGGAAAACGCAGAGGACGATGACGCTGCGGATCTTGGTGTCGGCGGTGGAGCGCACGAGGTCGACTCAGTAACGGCAGTAGCGGCAACAAACATCTTTTCCGATTTGTTCACCGCTACATAGAAGTGCTCCCCAGAGTTGCTGTCGGTCGTATTTTGAAGTGCGTTGACTTGCAGCAGCTCCCCAAGCGGAGTGACGGTGGCGCGGGTACGACAGAAGGATGTCGTCGCTGTTGGCGGCGGTGACGCGGTGGCGGTGCTCCTTGATGTTGCTAGCGCTGAGCTCGCCCGGTGACCAGCCTGAATAGGATAGTCAGTCATCCCTGGATGCATTGTCTTGAGTGATATGCCGACCGCATGAAAGGCTTGCTGCTGTTGCGGTTCGTGTTGTCGCTCCTCGTCTTCTTCCTCTTGCGCTTTCTGGTGCTCGTATGGGTAGGACTCCACTTCTCCAGGCTCCTCCTCGCTTAGGGACGTGCGGGTATGACTGTCGTCCTCCACCAGCTTCTCTTTTACGTCCTCCTCGTTGTTGTGCGAGTTGGAGATGACGGCTGCAGAGGTCCGGCCTGAGCCGCAGCCGGTTGTCCACGCGCCACCATTCAAGTCTCCGAACATCGTGTGCGTCTTGCCGCTTCCCGTCTGCCCATACATGAAGATGGTACCGTTGTATCCGGACAGAACATCGGCCACGATGGGACGAGCAACGTGTTCGTAGACGTCGGCCTGCTTAGCATTTGGCCGAAAGACGTGCGAGAAGGTAAAGGAGTGCCTCCCTGGCGGAGTACCGACGTCGCCGACACCTTCGCCTCTGCCCGCCGCTGCCGCACTCCCCGCCGCGCTGCCACTGTTCACAGCGCCATTGCCGGCGGTAGGAGCCATATAAAAGTCAACGGCATCAGGGCACTCGTCAGGAAACGATACACACACGTCATCATGGATGCGCTTCTCGCTCGTGGTGAGGGGGCGTACGCGACAGCAGACGCGAACGTGATCGATCGAGTCACGCATTGTCTTCATTCAGCGACCAACACAGCCGAACAAGAGAAGGTCCGGCAGAAAAGAGAAACCGAAAAAAAAAGGGCAAGGAAAATGATCGCTGCGGGAAGAAAACCTGTGCTTGTGGGGTGAATGCCTGTCTAGCTCTCCAGTTTCTCCGCATAGAGGCTACGCTGTGGAGAATGAGAAGAGAGAGGGCGGAAGGGGAGTGGGGGAAAGTTATATGTGACTCGTGGGAACGCAATACCGCACATGCACAGCAAAGATCAAGCACTTAGCCTCACTCCTCTCCCCCTACACACGCTCTATTGACCTAACAGATACACAGGCAGGCACTCCGGTGTTAGGTGTACGGGAGATGAACGAATAAAACAAACGAAAGAAAGGGCAAGTGAAGTACAAGGAGAGACCAAAGAACGACCAACTAAGGCACCGTGAGCAGAGACAGAAGGTGTGCGTGAAGGCGAGAGAGCGCGTCTAGGACTTCATGAGCGTCTGTGAGTATGCGGGTGTGTCAGGGTAGATGTGTTCTTCGCAGCAACGCAGAGGGCGAGGTGAAGATGAAAGGAAACGTTGTGGTGGCGGACGCTAGATACACGAGGATGTGTACGATGAGTAGGATGTGATGGTCACTATCGCACAGAGAGACAGAAGCGCACTGGCTCTGGTGCGCCAGAGTGCTGATGTGGAAGGAGAACACAGAGCAAGAAAAAGGGAGGGAAAGTAGGAGTACTGTGACGGACGATGATACCACATCAGCGCTTTGGAGCTCAGTAACCTCTGCACAGGTCGACGCAGGAGGCAATCACAAGGGGAAAAAGGGAAGGGAGGAAAGAGAGAGCGAAAGAGAGGGAGGGAATGAAGAAGGGCCGGTGTGTTTGCGTGAAGAAAATAGAAAACGCACTATCAGTCAACTATGCTACACTCGCATGCGGGCAAAACCATGAGCGTGACACTATAGACTTTTCGGGCTACCGTACACATGGGAAGGACCCAGCGAGAAGTTCCAGAGAAGGGGGAAGGGGAGGGAGGGAGTCATTCATTCCTCGAAAGTGTTCGCCCTTTAGGCACGATCCGAGAGTGCCGTCCTACCGCGTTGAAACACGAGCTCGCACTTCGATGTAACTGCGGGGTTTTAGGTACGATGTGTGCGCACGCCTTTGTGCATCTATGAACACACGCGCGCTATGAGTGGATCTACAGAACAAAGCAAGAGACAACAATGATGAGCTGTGCGTGTGTGTGTGTGTGTGGGAAGCGTTCCATAACCCCCCTCCCCCCACCCACACACACACACACGCTAGAGAACGGGGTGGTAGGGGGTACGTGTGGTGCCGTCTCCTTCGAGCTGCGTCGTCGATAGTTAGTCCCTGTCCTTTTTTTCCCCGCTTGCGTCCTCATTTAACTCTCGCCTCTCCCTTGAGCTCTCACCGAGCTTTCCGCTGCTTTCCCCCGGGCTCTCTCCGAGAGCAGGTTTGACAAGACTCTCCTACACTTATAACTCTCGCCATGGGGAGAGGCCTAGGCGAGGCACCACCACCCCTTGATCGGCGGTTTCTTGAGGAGAAAGAATGCTTGTCGCGTGCGATGGAAGCCGCATGGCTGTGCTACGGCGTGTCTTTGATCTGCTTCGATGTCTCCCGCTCTTACCAGGCACGTCAGGCAGATAATCCGCACTACGAACAAAGCCACTCCTACGTCCTTCGATCGTATTGTTGGCGTTACGGTAGCCGTACATGTGCACTGGGTGGTGCATCGAGGCTGAGCTTCGCTTCGCCACCGGCTTCAGCAGAGGGGCAGCCATGGAAATGCCGTCGTACGAGGCGTGGACACCGCTGTGATTGACACTGAGACTTCCACTGGGCGCTGCGACTACGAGTGATGTCCTCACGCCCAGGTGTGATGACGGTGCGTCGAGGTTGATGCCAGATAATGTCGGCACGGTAATATGCCGCTTCTGCCCGACATCTGACTTGCTGGGGATGTTGGAGGTGGCGGAAGGAGCTGAAACACTCGCTAGAGCGGTCAAGGAAGGTGGTGTTACAGTTGGAAGCACGACCTTGTGCTCATCCACGCAGTTGCGCACTGTTGGGGTCAGTGGCGCAATGTCTGACTTGCGGACCAGCGTTGGCCGTTGAAGGGAAGCTGCAAGCCGCACGCCCCCGGCCAAAAGAGGCACTGATGTGTTACCGGCGTGCACCTGCGGATTCCTTGCATCCAACGGGCTTGCACCTCCTCTTGTCGATGCGACACGATCTGTGAAACTCACGGCTTCCGCAGCATTGCCGCCGTCCGTCCGGGCGAGCTCAGAAGGCCGGTACGTCACGCTCACCAGCGACGGCGCCGAGCGAGGCGACGCGGCAGGGGATGTTTGTAGATCTGCCTTCACCTCCGCATCCGCGCCGGGCTGGTCTACGCGGCAGGTGAAGTAGATCCCGTCAGCCCTAGGGGGCACTGAGATCTCCGTCGCTGTCAGGTCGAAGAGCTGCTGCCGCATGTGGCCAGCGTCAGTGTCGTCCTCGTGGTCGTTGAGGTCGAGGGAGGCGCTGCTAATTGGGCTCATGGACTCGTTCGGGGGTTGATAAGGCGGCACGTTGCTCATCCCGCTCACCTCAGCACTGCCCGCCGCGCCGGGCTGCTGCCGTGAGTAGCTGTAGTAGTGCATGTAGGACGAGGCAAGAGACTTGCCGTGTCGTACCAGTGAACCACCACGTTCGGTAGCGGTGTCTGCGCCGGAGAGTCGCGGCACAGATGATGTCCTAAAGCGCGTCCCCTTGGCACCATCGGTATTGCCTTGGACTTGTCCATCACCCGAAACGCCGGAGACATCCTCGAGACTGTTTCTGTGCAGCCTACACCGTTGCGGAGTACCACTCAGGGCGTGCGCGTCACAGTTTGTGATGCCTTGCTGTTCCTCGCGCTGTTTCGGCTGTCCTAAGATTGCAGTTTGCATCTTCTCGCCACGCCTCTGGACGCCTGCTGCGGTCTTCGTTTGGTTTGCGGTCGCTGTCCCCGCGCTTGTCACTAACCGCTGCTCGCACCGCACGGGAGTCGGCGATATGCTTGTACTCGATTGAGCGTTGGCCATATCCGGCTGCTGCTGCCCTGCTGAGGCACACATGCGCAGCTGACGCGCGTAATGCCTGATGCCATTCCTGTCGCTTCCACCACGTTGTGTTTGGGTACCGTGCGATGGTCGTGTGCATCGAGCCCGCGAGTCGCTACCAGCGTAGTCCTCCCTGGCGTCCCTCCCAACGCCGTCACCGTCCTCGTAGTCCATGACAAGCGGCTCACGAATGCTAACGTCGCGTGGGAGCGCCTTGCAAGCATCGTGCGGGTATTGCGCTTTGCTTCCACTGGCTGCTGTCGACACGAAGTCAAGACAGCTATTCAGCATCGACCTCTGTGAGCTGATCAGCACGCTGGGGTTGGCGGCTGGGCGCTGCTGAGCCCTCACCAGCTCTTCTCTCGCCTTACGAAGTGTCAGTGCCTGCGTGTGCACCTGCAGCTGCAGTCCGCTCACCAGCTGCTCGAGCTCCTGCTGACGCCCTCGCATCCACTGCAGGTACTTTGTAACGGCCATGAGGTGTTGATGCAGCGTGAAGCCCTTATGTAGCTCGGCGCTCCTGTGAGTACCTTCGGCGCAGCAGGCCATGAAGGCGAAGGGAGACACGACCAGCGACGGCAGGTCGCAGTCACTGACGACTGACGAAGAGATGATCGGGTTACCGTCGGCGACTGCCTTCGCAGTGTGCGCTGATCGGGTTCGTAAGGGGGCAGCGTCGTAGAACTCTCTGTCCTTTCCACTGTCCGGTAAGAAGTTCGCGTTGCCACCCTCTTCTCCACCAGCTCGGAGGTTGTGACGTTGGTGTGGGCTGTGCAGGTGGTGTGGCTCTCCGCTGCGGCTTGAGAGTGGCGGTGATGCGATCGTGTTGATCGGCGCCAACGACAAAAACTGCAGCGCTTGAAACGGGGCATTAGCCTGCGACGCACACCCGACCTGACCTCTGGCAACGTCGGCGGTTCGCCGCTTGGACAACGAAGCTGAGCACTGCTGCTGCTGCTGCTCGTGGTGGTGTAATGAAGGGCTGACATTGTTCACCAGCCCAGTCGCTTCATTGTCCAGCCCTGAGTAGTCGAGTGGCGCTGCGCCGACGTCTGTGATGGCGCTGGGAGACCGCAGGCCGTTTGGCAGCACTTTCGCGGTGCCAACCGAGAGCGTCGCCGGCATGGCGAGCGCTTCTGCGGCAATTCCTCTTCGATTGAGCGCTGTCACCTCCGCTGACGTCGGGGAGGGTGAGGAAGTCAGGCAAGTGCTCGGTAATGCTGGTCGATACGAGTAGAGCAGTTGCTGCTCTATACTTTCCCCTCTTTGTACTGCCGCGCCTTGCCGCGCCGTAGCAGCGGCATTAGAGTCACATACCAAGGTCAGGGCTGTGGCGTTGGCGGGTTGTGCAGCTTCTTTTCCCTTCTGCTGCGCCTTGACTTGCTCCCGCAGTCGTGCTATTGATGAGCGACGCGACGGTGCATTCGGCTTGTTAGAGGGTGGTGAGTGTGCCGCCACTTCTGATACGTGAGTTGCTCCCATCACACTAGGCTGAGGGTTAACATCAGCGATTTCAATACACCGCGTTGAATGAGGCGAAGGCGCTGCACATGTGGCCAAAGCAGAGGATGCTATGTTGCCATGTGGCGCTGGGACGTGAGGTGTTCTAGAGTTGACCCCCACGTGCTCGTCGGAGGGGGCCAGAACGGCGTCAGTGTGCAGGGCCACGCCGACTGAGAGAGAGAGATGCTCCTTCCCTGAATGGTCTCCCTGCTGCTCTCCGACAGTCCGCACATGCACAGCAGCCGTACTAGGCGATGACGACGACGAGGGTTGCAGCGTGTCGTGCTTGTAAGGGTGATGACCGTTCCTGGAAACCTGAAGGTGCTTTGACGCGCGTGGGCTTCCCTCAGCACGACCACCACCGCCGGTGATCTGCAGTGCGGCCGAATATGTGTCGTACGAGAGTGGCGCCCCATTTACGTTCAGCGGTGCCAGTGTCTGTCGCGGTATTTGCATCACGGCAAGTGGGTTTATAGTTTGCCCTTTTTTTTTATCTTATCTTCTCGGCAGTCCAGTCGACCAGTCCAGCAGTCTGTGCTGAAGCACACTTGCGCAGACAGGGTTGGATACGTTCGCCTAAACTGTGCGCGTGTGATGGCGCTTCAGTCTCAGTGCCAATTCAGGGAGAGAGGGCGGTTGAGGGCGAGGGAGGTAGGTGGTGGTGGTGGTGGGGGGGGGTAAAGTGTCCGTGGGAAGCGGCGAAAAGGAGAGGGCGGAGATGATTCACGCACTTCAAAGCGAAAATAGAACACCCCTACCCCCACCCACACCCACACACGAAGCCCGGCCACTGTAGCAGGATGTGCAGAGGGTAGGAGAAAAAAACGACGAGCAGCAGAGCAGTGATAGGCGGTGGAGGGGACGGTGATAGTGGTGGGGTGCGTGAATTGAGGGAGCTGATGTAATGACAAGCGGATAGGAAGAAGACTAAGGGAGAAACACAGGACACACAGCGGTGAAGCAAAACTTGTACAAGAGTCACCACCACCACCACCAGTCATAGTAACCGCAGCGGTGGCGGCAGCAGCAGTAACTCACAAAAGGTGGCGGTGAGTCCAGCGAACCTTGGTGCAATACCTAAGGCACGTTTGGCTTTCACCTCTTTCTCCGCTCACTTAGCTCCTTATCTGAAAGACACACCCTAAAGAGGCCACTGTGCGCGCGAGCTAGGGCGGGCCAGTGAGTGCGTTGCACGCGGCTGCCAGGTCTATGCATGGCACACGCGTGTACTGTCGTGCTCTTGTTGTTGTCGTTCTTCCCTATCTGTGACGGCGTGCGTGAGAGGGGTTGGTGGAGTTCGAATGCGGCCTACTGATGCACTTGTTCGCTTGTATTTCCTCTGAAGCAAACAAAAGTTGCCTTCTAGGGGAAGGGGAGAGAGGGAGGAGAGGGAGAAAGAGGAGGGGTTGTGTGATGAAGAGGGCATAGAGGGAGAACACACGTGCGGCCTCTCCTCTCCTCCCTTTCTTGCTGGGCTCCATTTTTCTCTTGTAATTCACTGGTGCACTGCGCCTTCCGTCATCCCGCAGTCGGCCTGCCCTTCGTGGCAAAAAACATCGTTTCTCCCTAGAAGAAGAATGCCCATTTCCCTCTTCCCACTCTTCCAGTCATTCCACAATTACCCTCGTACACGGAGAGGGGAAGGAGGGAGGGAGGGAGGGGGGGGGAGGAGCGAGTCAGTACAGCCATAGTGGCGACCGCGCGGTGTGGTTGTCTTTCCCCTTTTCGCTGCTGTTTGTCTTTTACTCGATCAATCGGGCCATACACGCACATGACGTCAAACTCGCCGCTCAGGCAAAAGGTGAAAAACGCTCCCAGCCAACCCGTTCAAGGGCCTCCCCGCACCGACACATTCACGTCGAGGCATGCTCAAGCCATTGCAACTTCTCCCACTCTTGCTCCGAGTAGTCGTAGAGCAGCATTTCCTTCATGCGTATGACCACTTCCTCATCCATCTCGACGGCATGCTCGCCTTCAGAGGCCGCACCAGCACCTCTGCCCCTGTTATGGTGGGAGGGGGGCCTCGCGTGCTGCTCATGCTGACGGAGTCGCATGGCGAGCTGACGCAGCAGCACTTCTTCCTCAAAATCCGTGGAAGGCAGAGCGCACGCCGCAGTGACAGCCATCCCCTGGGCCGTTTGACCAGTAGGAGCATTGACGGTGCCCGTCACAGGTGCGCAGCTGTTGTTTGGCAAGCACCGTGAGAGAGGCGAGATTGGCTCGTTGGTGCCAGGGGGGACGGATGTGCTGCTAGAGCAGTCCGGGTGTCGCCACAACTGGTTTGCTTCTCCGAACGAGTACACGGACAGCTCATCAACGCTGACACAGACGCAGGACACCGTGTGCCTCATCATACCGCGGAGAAGATTGAGGCTCATCGCGGCCGCTGACGCGCCGTTCACCGTCCCATCTTGGGCCAAAGCTGGCGTGTTCGCCGCTGCTTCTCGGATTGTCACCACATTTGCCCTCGTCGGCAACGTTGGCGTCGCGGAGAATGGCGCAGTTATCAGCGTGAAGGAGCTGCAGTCCTCATTGACGCAGCACTCCACAATGGACAGGGTGCCGCCGTTGGCTACAAAACAGGTACCATTCGCAGCCACAAACACCGAGCAAAATGTTTCGTCGGGGTGCCGATCACGAACGCAGAGCACGCGAGCACGTTGCACGAGCGGGCTATCGCTGAGGCGCGCCGCCCAGAGACACTGCGCACGCAGCACAATGGCATCCTCCCCATAGTGTGGCACCAATGCACCACAGCTGTTTCTGCTGGCCTCACCGTCGGCGTCAACCATGGCCGGATCGTCAGTTGTGTTCCCTAGAGGATAGTTCGTTGAGGCGGATGCAGAGCACCCTGTGTCATCAGTCGCCAACAGTGCGCCCATAGCACTAGCGACACTGTCGCCTGCAGGGGTGTTCATCAGCGTAGTTGTTGGCGGGGCCCCGCCTGCACCTCTGCATCCATGACGACAGCTTCGACTGTATTGCCGTTGATGCGAGGATGCGAGAGACGAGCCCGAGCGATGAGTCAGTGGTGCCAGCGCCGCCGCTGTCCCCGCTTTTCTTGCCGTTGACGTCGGCAAAAATATATTATACGTCACCTTCGATCCACCCTTGCGCCGCGGCTTCCGCGTGTCGTATAGTCGAACTGTCCCGCGGGGAAGTCGCCGCTCGCTTCGTGAGAGGGATGCGAGGCGCACAATTGAAAAGCGCAGCTCCAGTGCGAGGCCATCCTCGCAGCTGACTGCCACTGCCACCTGTGACGCCCCCACCGACACATCGACAGAGGTGGGCAGTCGCACCTCCGCGCTGTGCGGAGGTGATGCGGCAGCGCCCAGGGGAGGCGATGTGATGTAGGCCGAGTGGTGCTGTTGCGCGTAGTGCTCTCGGGAAGCCGACGCCTGGGGGTGGCGGTTACGTGATGATCCGCGACCTCCCCTCTCACCTCGACTTCTCTCGGCCGCCGATCGATGGAGTCGATGCGCACAACGTTTGCAATCCAGCTCTGCCACGTCCAACAGGGACAAGTGCGCGACTGCCGCCGTTGTTGTAGCGGTTTTCAGCAGTCCGCCGCCACAGCCGTTGCGAGCTTCGCTAGCGATCCTAGTTCCGCGCAGCAGCATCGTCGGGGCGCTCTCTGCGCGCTTGTGAAGAAGATTGCACGCCAGCAGAGGAGGTCCGACAGCATCGGTACCGTGATGGTGTCGCGTGTGACACGTCAAGCTGCTAGTCAGCTTGTGGTGCCCACCATTTGCAATGGCTTCATCGACTTCGCCGTTTGAGCTGCGGCCACTGGCATCACTGCCGCTCCTATAGACGCTTGAGGTACTGGCACCTGGTTGGTCGAACCCGAAGTCCTCATCGGTTGCCGTTCCGTAGTCCGCGTTGCCAATGTCATCTTCCTTCTGCTCCCCGTCCGCTATGTCGTCTGTGTTCATAACCAGGGCGGCGCCTTCTACAAAGCTGAAAGCTTCCTCGTCGCCCAGCAGTACTGCATCGTCATCGTCATCGTCGTCGCCGCTGCTGCTTCGTCGGACACCCACTACCTGGCTGTCGTCGTCACTGCTGTTGTTCGGGGTGCCCTGCCACAGTCGCGGGGGAGGTGGATTGAATTGTATGTGCAAATTTGATCGTCGAATGATCTGCTCTGCCTCCACGCCCATCGCCGATACTGTTGGGGTGGCGTAGGAATCCACTGTGCCCTCCCCACCCTCTGGACTCAGGCCACTGCCGTGGGGATGCCAAAGTTCAGGTGATGCGGCAACGGAGTCTGCCAGCGAAGATGGCGCGAGAGTTCCACTTCGCAGGACAGCGCTGTTGCAGATGCTGCTGCTGACGGCGGCGCCCTCATGTAGCGCTAGCACGGACGACGGTGGGCTGACAGAGAAGACCGATGAGCTCATGGCCAGCTGGCCCACCATTGTGCCACCCGAAGAGCTGTGTACGGGCGTGATGAAGGATGGTCTACCTCTGTAAGACTGACGCGAGGATGTGGTGCCGGCAGCGGTTACCACAGATGCCTCCTGCACGATGGCGCCAGTAACCGAAGAAGGCTGCAGTCCTCCTGCTGTAGCCACGGCTGATACAAAGCCGCCGCCCATGCCGCCGTCGGAGCTCAGCATCGTCTGAAGCAGTGGAACGTCGAGTGCATGGCTTCCAATGCGCAGTGCCCACAGAGGCTTCACAAGAACTGGCAGACCCATCTCCGCCGCTTGGATGGCACGCCTGCTGGCCTGGCGGCGCAGCTGACTTCTGCTGAGTGACACCCCAGCGGCCACCCCAGCCGCTACTGGTGCCGGCACCGTTGCGACTGACACTGAAGCACCGGAGTTGTGCTGCGCACCCCCCGTCAGCACACCAGCGCTGTCGCGCCAGTGCTCTGTCGTGGCGCCACCACGTCGCCTTGGGTGACTCGAGGCCTGCCCTCCGGAAGTATCACCTTCCAGACCGCCTCCGAGGCCGGCGTCTGCAGGCATCGACAGAGGTGGGCGCAGAGCAGGAGAGCTAGTCAGCGGCGTGCCTGTCATGGGGTGCGGCACGGTGCTCTCGCCTTCAAGCGGATGGTCATCGTCACTGCGGTGACGCACAGCCGCCGGTGTCCACAACGTTGCTCTCACATTTGTTGCTCCGCCGCTGTCGAGTGAGGAATGCCGGCCACTGTGTTCGTGCTGTGTTTGCGGCGGCTGCGACTGCTGTGAGGGGTGCACTGTCGGTGCTGGATAGTCGCTATGGAGCTGCACCGCCAAGGGGAAGTGCGCTGACTTGGGCTGCAGCTTGCGCCATCGCTGGATATCGCTCAGTCCGCCAGGGAGGAGGATGAGATGCGTCGGGGTCGAGGCGAACACCAGCGGAATGCTAGATGACGCAGACGCCTTTGTCAGCCTGTCAGGCATTGTTTCCACTTCTTGTGGGGAGTCGTCCGGCATCCCAAGGGCACCACTGCCGTCGCTGCTGCTAGCGCGTGTTCTTTGTGACCCACTACTTCTCCCGCATCTGCTAGCCTGAGTAGAGGCTCGTTTGTTGTAGACGGGGATGTGCGACGAGGTCGTGGCCAAGTGAGCGTCTGCCGTGGACGTCGGAATAGTGAACGCCTTCACTGAGGTAATGGGGTCGTGCAGGAACAGGGAAAGCAGACACGATCCATTGATGATGGAGTACACGTAAAACCGTCGATCGTAAGAGCCGAGGAAGACAAGGTCGGCGTCTCTTTCCGGCGAAAGGTCGGCGCAGAGGCAGTTGGACGGTATGTGAAAGACTTTAGTGGGCATGGCGGCTTCAGCACTCGGGGACCTGCCTGTGGAGTGCGAAGAGGCGGTAGCACCGCTGCCGCGAGCACCGCCAGCAGACCGATAACCGCCGTTGAGAGACGCTGAAGTCAGCGGTAGTGAGTTGGCGCTGTCGGCTTGCTGATACGGCTGTCCTCCCGCGCTTGCAGCGCCCCCGTCCCCACCATCGGCTGGCGAGGCCGTGCTCATGCTGGCGGGCTCACTGCCTGCCCGCTGTTGCGGCTGTTGAGTTAGCTTCAGAAAGTGGTCTATGACCTCGCAGTGGCCTTCAAGGGTAATGAGGACGAGGCGGCTCTGGATGGGTGCGTAAAGCACCACAGAGATGGTCGCCGCGACGACACGTAGGAAGAGCGGCTCCCGGCAGTCCGGCTTCACAACACAGAGCAGGCCCTCCGTCGTGCCCAGAATCACCTCCTCAAGTCCGTCGCCGTCGACGTCGTACGAGACCATGGCGTTCGCGAGCACTGACCCCTCCGCGGCCAGCTTGCGGAACTCCCAGGTGTCCAGAAGGATGGAAGGCAGGCGGCGCTGCCGAAGAAAGGGTTGCGTGTCGGTCGACGCGGCCGGTTCAGGCGGAGTCACCGACTGGCGTGTGGCGCCACCGCTACCTGACACTGGTGCCCCATCAGCGAGGCCATCGCCAGCCGCGACTGCGCCATCGCTTGGTCGACGACGTGCGCCCGCTATGGGGCCAGCTGGGGCCGCATGGGCGACGGAGGAGGGTAACGGAAGAACAAGAGATGACTCAGGAGCTGCGGCTCCGCTGCTGCCGTGGGACATGAGCTCCGTCATTGGCGGAACACAGTGGGGGGTTGCACCCTGGATGTAGCCACCCCACCCCCCAGAAGCAAAGAGGTAATGCGGGGGAGGGAGGGGAGGAGAAGAAAGAGAAATCAGACTGCTTCAGTAGGAGAGTAAAAGCGGGGGAACGCGGCAGAAGTGATTGCGGTTGATGCGAACGCACGACGACATCTGTGCATGCGTCTGTGCCTGTGCCAGAAGGAGGCCCACAGAGGGAGAGGCTAGAATAGGTGCCAACTCATCGGCCATCCCCTCCAGCGAAGCGTTGGAGGAGGAGGGAAAAGGAGACTCTGGGGGTGGGGAGGGGTGAGCCTCATCTTTCCTTTGCACAAAAACTGTCATATAAACGAAGGAAGGCAACAAAGCTGTCTTGACAACGTCCCCGTCCGCCGCTTCACTGTGAATGTCGAGGCTTGGGCAAGGGCGGAGGAGCGGGTGAGAGAGGAGAGCAATCAAAGCAGGTGAGAGGAGGCTTAATGAGTACCTACGAGCAGGAAGCTTCAAAATCAAAAACAAATGGCGATGGCCAGGGCGTAACAGCACCAGCGGACCCGGAGACCCGAGAGCAGCATCGCTTTCAGACGCAGACCACAATGAACACAACCGAGAGCGCAGTCAGGGAAGATCGAGCGAGCATACTGCCAGAACGCTGCGCATGAGGGGCGCGTAGAAATAGAATGGCTTACTATGAGTGACACGCTAAAGCGCCGCACAGGCTTTTCGCACCCCATCGACGATTCCTTCTCGGGTCACTTTGAGCGCATGTGATGAGTGGCTCCAGCTCGCCAGCAAGTCAAGGCCTGGATTCATTCAGTGCCATGTGCACTACACGCTTCTCCCCCGGTGACTTCCACTCGACGCGGACAAGGCGACCACTTCTTACTTGCATTGTTCGCCTCAACACCGCCGATGCACACGAGAAAATCCGCAACAGCGATCACTGGCGTCCAGTGTTCAACATTAAGGCGATTTCCTTTCCCATTTTTTCTTTGGTCATCTGTGAGTACCAGTCATCGGTGAACACACACACACACACGCCCATTCATCGGCTATCGTCTCGTCCCAAAGACCTCCACGCGCGAGTCTGGTCGATCCGAATTGTGGGTGAACGGAATCCCCTGCGTCTCGTGAAACACGTCACGGAAGGAGACGTGCGCCTCGTCGTGCAGGTGCTCATACAGGCGCTTGAACTCCATGTGTATCTTCAGCCCGCGTGTAGCCGGCACACGCCGACCTCAGTTAACGTAGTTAACGAAATCCTCCACAGCAAAGGCCATGCCTGCCTGCCGCTGGACAACCTCGTGGCGCATGGACTCCTCTAAGGACTTCTGGGGGAAGGGACTAGGGGGGTGGACGACGCGCTGTCGCCGTGATCGCCGAGCAGATAGGTACCCCACCCCTTCTGCCTCCGCACGCCGAGAGGTTCAATGTGCTCCTTCACAATCTTGGCGTAGAGAGAGCGATGGCGGCGCGGATACATGAGGTTCACGGTGCTGTTGTTAAAGTCGAACTTGGAGTAGTACTCCGCAAAGCATAAAAAGACAGAAGTACACAACCACACCGGGGAGCACATCGTCCTGCTCAATTCCCTCATACACGTGTGGCTGCTGGAAGGTGTCGAGGGTCCTTTGAGCATTGGGCAAAGTGAGCTCGCTGTATGTGTTGGTTGGCAGAAGGATGGGCAGCAGGTCCAGTTCTTGTAGCACCGTCAACGTCATCGTGGTCATGGTGAAGCTGTTGAGCATGGACTTGTCCGGCGCCACCACGTCGCACTTTTTCGTCCACTCCTTGACGAGGTACACGCAGACACCGTAAAAGTCAGGAAGCACGCGGTTGATCTCGGCGAGTATCTTGGAGTTTTCCACACCACCAAGGTTACCGATTGTGAGGTCACCGCAAATTCCGCTGGTTGGGCTCTGGAACTGCACAACAGGGATACAGGCGTTGATGAGGCGGGCGTTTTCCATTCCCATCTGACCAGCCTCGCGCCCCACACGTGCGAACCACTTGCAGCTTTTCTCTTCCACCCACTCTATCCCGTTCAGCCATGGAGAAGAGTTACGGAATGTAAGAGACAGATCAGTATCGGCTCCAGTCGTGCAGAATCTCATGGCGAGCGAGCCGAAAAGCACCAACCGCACCTTGTTGACACACCGCGAGCAAAGGTTGAGTATGCGCACCATGAGGTCAGCGACAACTTCCTTATCATTTGGCGCCGGCTGGGCCGCCCTGTACTTGGCGATGCTCTCCGCAACAAACTTTCTCTTTGCTGTCTGCACCTCTAGGTTCACTCGAATGGTTCACACAGTGCTGCAACAGTGCAGGTGAAACACACACACACACTCACAGACCGACATTCCTTCAAATCAGACTTCAATACTGATAAAGTCACCCGTCTCCCCCCTTGCATGTGGGGCTAGCGTGGCCTGCGGCATCCCGCATGGCTTGGATCCAGCGCATGCGCGCTTTCACGTCTGCGCGGCTTTCTGCCGTGAGTCGAAGGCGGAGAGGACACAGCAGTGCTTCTCTGCCTCACGTTCTACACAAGCCGACCTGTGTCGTGATGAGGGCGAGCGAGAGGATGGCGGGGGGGGGGAGTCAAAGTACAGGAGAGGCACACCAACCAAGGGAGAGGAGGAAGCGTCATTTGCTGGGTTTCCTTCACCACAAGGAATCAAATGGCGATGTCTTCCCAAGCACGTGTCTGTATGAGGTGTGTGAGTGTGTAGTAGTGAGCAAAAAGAGAGAGAGAGAGAGTGCGTGTGTGTGTGCGCATACACAGAGGACAAGAAGAGAACGAGGGAGAGATGAGAGTGGACGAAGAGAAGGAGAGGGATGGTGGTGGTGTAGCTGAGTCACCTACAAGCGACAGCGCAGAAAGGGGGCGAAACAAACCAGCAAAAAAGCACGAAAAGGCAGTGGCATGCGGTGGGCACCACACTCGTCTTCCGCCCGCTTCCCCTCCGTCCATCTGCGCAGTCGATCGGCCCATTCCTCACATTCTTTTCTCTTTTTTTTTTTGTAGGATCCGGGCGCAATACAAAAACAGCCAAAGCACACGCACAGAGGTTTCGGGGGGAGGGGGGAGGGGGCCGGGGCTGTCCTTGCAGTATTGCCTCCGTGATCTCTCCCTCTCTCTCCGCGTGTTGGTGCCAGACCCACAGCACCCCTCTCACTCAACGGGCGTAGTAAGCGCTGGTGAAGGGCACGGGCTGCTCACTCATCGAGTCACGCGCCATTGACGACCAACACTGCTCCCCGCCATCCACCACGTCAGCAGGGAGCTGAACTCGGAATGAAAGCCCCGACTCCTCGGACGCGCCACCTTGCGCATCGTCCTTGAGGTCATCCAGCATGCCTGTGGAGCCGCTGCCGTTCTTTTTACCACCTGTTCCCGAGGCAGCACCACCAGCGGCGGCGCCACTATCATTGACACCGGCGCCAGCGCGACGGCGATGAGTACCAAGAGAGAAGGAGGAGGTGACCATCTGTGAGGAAGGTCGCAGCTTCGTTCGCACAAACCGGAGTAGAAAGAACTTCACCAGCATTGGTACCATGAAGAAGTCGCGAATGTGATACTGCGTGAGGGTGGAATGAAAGGCGGCGTCGAACATCGGGTCCGAAAGAAGCCACAGTCTGCCGCTCAGATAAGGTTGTGGCTGGGGGGACTCTACCGTGGCTGGCTCGTACTCTAGGGAGAGGCGCAGCCGCACGTGCGCGGCGAGCATGCGCACATCGCTGAGTGACACATACACCTGCAGATACCGCCCGCGCGCGATGGGGAGGTCGGTGTTGAGGGAGACACTAAAGTTGCCGCTGTACTCCACCTCGACCTCGGCGTCCAGGACGGAGAGGGACCGCGTTGTGCCCGTGGTGTGCCTCGCCCTGGAAGTACGCGCCGTAGTCACTCCTGCTGCGGTAACCACCGAGGATGGCCCTGCTGCTGGCAAGTTCGTGTCAGCCCCTCCGTGCACATCACCGCTACGGCCAAGAGGAGCAGAGTGTGCCATGACACCTGGCAAGCTGCGCTCACGCGCAGCTGCCCCTGCAACTGCGGTAACACCTGCTTCTTCGCCGGAGCTTCGGTACCGGAGGCTAGACAGCATTGACGGACTCATTGCTGAGCAGCCAGCTGCGTTCAAGGCGTCCCCGCTGACGTCGTTCTGCTGCTCTGGACTTGAGTATGCGAACGAGCCGCCCGACACAGGCGACAGCATCTGTGAGTGCTGTTTCTGCAGCTGCTTGTGTGCCTGCTGTCCTAATCCACTCGTGTTGCCCAGCGGCAACCCTGCAGCGGCGCGCTGCTGTGCCACAGATGCAACGCCACCAGCAACTATGTTGTCCATGGAGGTCATGCTCCCAAGACCGCGAGGCAAAGGTGTTGCAGGCGAGGCAAAGGACGACGCCGAGGCTCCTGTGGTACTCGTAGCACTACTGCCACTGCCCCCGCTTCCACCGCCTCCGTGGGAGAGGTACACTGCCTTAATGACCGGAGGTTTGCCGCCCCAGTCCTTGACGCGGAAGTCGGCGAAGGAGGCAATACCCTTGTCTTCGAGCAGCGCGCTAATCTGCTCCTCTAGCTGCACCTTTAGGGCGTTGAGGAACGGCAGCTCCGATAGCACCTCGGCACTGCTCACGCTGTCAGCGTCGTCTTGACGCACAGTGCCGTCGCTGCCCGCTGACGCAGCGAATTTCGCTGAAGTATCATTCTCTACCGGTGCGCCAGGCACCTGCCCTGTAAGAGGGTAGCAGTCGCTCGCGCCGCCTCGTGCCGCGGCTGCCTCCGCGGACTCGCTTGCCTGCTGCTCAGCCAGAGCGCTGTGGAGCATGTCCAAGACTGCATTCACAAACCGCTGCAGCCACAGCGTACCCTCAGCATTGCGCCGCGTGATGTGGGTGCGACGGGTCGGTATGTGTCGAATGCGCCGCTGCTTGATTCCGAGGAGGCCAATGAGTCCAGCAACAATGAGCACCACATGAAGAAAGGTGGTGAGCATGTCGAGTGCCGGTGTCTACGGCCGCCCTGTGGTCCGTGCCACAAGTCACTTACTCTTCTTTGAGCGAAGGGGGGCGGGGGTGGGGGGCTCAGTAGGTGCTGATGAGCAGCTGCGTATGTGCGTGGGTGGATGTACTCCAAGGTTAATGCAAAGGACAGGGTTGCAGCTTCAAAGAGATGGCGAGAAGAGAAGTACTGGGACGGAACGTCACATGATGGCAAAGACTATAGAGGGAAGAACGACATGTGCGGTCTAGAACTCCCGTCAAAGTAGAGTGTAGAGGCAGCAGCAGTGACGGTGGGAGTTGAACGAGGACACACCCACACCAACCCACCAACACACACACACACACATTGCGGCCAAAGAAATATGAGGAACGATCGGGGTGCAAAGAAGGGTCAACAGCAGCCGGGAAAGACAACCTCGTGCTTCTGTAGTCACCGCGTCACAGCGATGGGGACTGCCTGCCACCCGTTTGGCAACTTCCTCCGGTAGCCTTTGTTTGCTTTGATGTATGCACACGCTCAGGTCGCTCGAATAAATAGATAAAATGCCCACCACGCATACACGATATACCGCAGATAATGCGAAGGCGGTACAACGGCACGAACCGAAATAATATCACGCAGCAACACCGAACACACCTCAGCGGAATACGCCCTCCTTTTATCCCTTTCGTCAGCATTTTTCGTTGCCCCTGTAAGCGCGGTCCATTGCGCAAGCACCTGGAGTGCGGGGTTGGAACGCCAGTTCCGCTACACGGACAAACAGCGAGGGATGCGCGTATACCAAAGTATGAAGAGCCACCCAGCAGACTACAGCTTAGGCACAGTGCGGCAGGGAAGTAACTTGACCCTCGTGCTCTCTGTGATGAGTGTCCGTTCTACCACGCACAAAGTCAGCAAACACACGCCTGCACAACCACAGCTCACCCATACCTCCGTGGTGTACCACGGCTAAAGCCTCGGCGTCCAGGACGAGCCGTCAGCCGTGGAATGGGGCCATGGGGCTGGCGACTCGTCCTCGCCTTCCTCGGACACGCGCGGCGCCAGACGGGCCAGGGTGGGCCACACGCCTCAACCCACGCCAGCCGCGACCCGCATGCTGCTCGACGGTGGAGGCCAGGGCCCTCTCCGGGACCCGGCGCTCTGCTTGTGCGCCACACTCCCCCCTCTGTCGCTTCAAGCCGCGGTATCCCGTAATGTGGCGTGGGGGCTCTCCACATGGGAGTCTGCAGGGCCGATGGTGCGATTCGGGGTGCCCTCGCCATGCTTCCAGCATCCACGCCTCCCCAGCCCACCCGGTCGGATGGAGGGGATGCCGCATCTTTCGCACATCCACACACACCGGGGTTGATTGGTGTGGGTCTCCTCGCGTCCTGCTTGGATGCGCTACACTGTACCGGCTATCTCTGACAGCGCGTGCGTCCAGTGTGCGCATTCTCGCAACTCGGGAGATGTTTCGGGGTAAAGTGTCGAGTTAACGTTGTGGAAAGAGTACGATCGGGAGACAAGAACGCATACGGCACACATACACACACACACAAGCGAGTGGGACTGAGTAACGGGGGAGAGCCAGCAGAAACGGCGACAAACACTAAAGCGTGCAAATGAAGTGAAAGTGATTAGCGGGTGGGTGGGGAAAGGTGGCTAGGAGGAAGACTACGACGCTGTGATGCGGTAAAAGACGGTGGTGCTAGATATGGTGGTGGAAGGTGTGGGGCGGAGACCCAGTCATGTCCAGCACCACACAGTGACTTCAATTGAGCAAAGTCACCGAAAAGAAAGAGACGCATATCGTGCGTGCTGTGTGCGTGTGCGTGTGTGTGTCACATTCCCGCTGCGTTCGTATACTTCAACATCTGCGTTGGGAAGCTCAGTGAACATGTCTACGTGCAAACACACAGACACACCCCACTCACGCAGCTGCATTCCCCCACGCGCAAGGTCAAGAGAAAGCGAGCGAGAGAGGGATCAACACATGGGGTATCGGCCAGCCGTCATGGCACAGGCGTCCACATCAATTTCACTTCACAATGAGCACTACCGCGACTTTCCGATCCCCCTCCCCGACGGCTGCACCTCACTCTCGCTCGGCACGTTTGGGAGTTATCGCGTGGTGTGGAGAGCATCACTGCTGGTGGTGTGGTAGTAGTAGCGGCGGGGAGGAATGGTCCGGAATGACGCCATTCAGTCTTCTTCACCACCACCTAGCCCTCTTCCTCTTTCTATTCCTCGTCCCCCTTGTGGGAGTTGTTAACGATGAAGCCATGCAGCGGCAGTCCAGTGCACTCCTCTGAGGAGGCTACACTACCTGCCGTTGAATCGGCAGTCCCAGCGGCCACGGTGGGTGGTACCTGCATGTTCTTGTCCCCGTCATCACCACTTATCACCCGCTCCAACGCCCTGCCGAGCGACTCCATGCGGTCCTCTAGCGCCGTCACCCCCATGAGGACGTGATCCGTTATGCCGCCACCTGAGGGCGGCGGCTTCTTCCATGGCGGCGCCACCGGTGGCGCGAACGGGTCGCGCGGGACACCGAACTCGTCGACGATGTCTTCCTCGCCCTCCACGCCCATTTCGGTGGCTGTGAGCTCGCGGAAAAACTTGTCGTTGTTCCAAATTCCGTAGATGTACCGCTCAGTGCCAGGGAGGTACAGCTTTCCACGGCCCTGCTTCTTGCCGTTACGCCAGTTGCCGACGAACACCTGCCCATTTACGAGCGTCTCTCGGCCCTTGCCGTGCTTGTGCCCCGCCTTCCACCGCCCTGCGTAGCGGTCACCTTTGAGGGTGGTGTAGATGCCATAACCCTCCGGGTCATCCTCCAGGTACATGCCGTCGTAGAAGTCTCCCTGTGCAAAGAGATAGGCCCCGCGGCCGGAGCGCTTCCCCTGGCGCCAGTTGCCGCGGTACACATCGCCGTTCTTGTAGCACTTTTCACCGAAGCCGTCAGCGGCACCGTTACGCCACTCACCGGTGTAGACGTTGCCGCTATTGTAGTGTTGGCACCCGTGACCATCACGAAGGCCCGTAAGTGGATCCACCTGACCGACGTAGCGGCCAAAGTCGAAGATGAGCTCTATGTGGTCAAAGCTGGCATCCCCATTGCTGGAATCGTTGTTGCTGTTCGAAGAGGAGGAAAACGATGCCGATGTCGCGGGTGGGAAGCACTCCTTCTGCTCGCCGCTGTGGACTCGGCGTGGTGGGCCTGTGTCGTTCTGTACGGCGTTCAAGTCAGAGGCCTGGCGTGTCGAGCGCGCTTCGCTGAACTCTGCGGACACGACCTTGCCTACGAGCACTGGCTCAAGCGAGTCTGCTGCGGTTGACAGCGTGGCAGTAACCCGCTTTGCCTCCGCTACACCAGTAGTTGCACTGAAGGTGCCAGACACTGTCGAGGATGGCGGTGACTGCGGATTCGGGTGTACAGTCGGATCTTCTGCGAAGGGAGCGGTGGCAGTTAATTCTGCAGAGGGTTGCTGCGCAGTTGCCGTCGTATCCGCAGCGGTGGCGGCAACGTGGACCTCATGCATGTCCATGCCTTTGGTAGAGCACTTTGTCCAGGCGCTAAAGAGACAGACAGACAGACAGGCAGAGAGAGAGAGAGGGAGGGAGGAAAAAGAGGAGAAGCGCAAGAAGACCGCTAAGCAAGGTCAGTCGAGACGTGCGACCGCGTTACTACTCTGTCGAGAGAATGATAGACGCGTGTCTGTGTGTGCGATCGGCTGACAGAGTCAAGAGGAAAAGGGCAGGGAGCGTAGTAGAAAAGCACAGGAAAAAGCGCAAAGAGGGCTGCCTTTTCTTTCCGGCCTTCTTATCCGCTTAGCAAGCGGCTTGGAACAGCATAGGGCGAAAGGGAGGCACGTAAAGGTGGGGGCAAAATGCACAGTTCACCAGCACGTAGATGGGCAAAGGTGCGCTGAACTGCTGCCTAGATCGCCTTCTCTCTAGCTGGTGGACGACCCGTAGGGCGCGCGGGTACACATATACATCTATAGAAGTATGGCCATACACGCCTGCCCAGTCGATGGGGAGAGCAAGCGCGACAGCAAGGCTCCTATGAGAGGACATGATTGGCTGTGAGTGATTGAGAGAGGGGGTAGCAGCGCACAGGTGTGTAGAGTGGACATGAGCGACGACTATATTTCTTAATGAGCCCACATGACTGAATCGATAAGCACGCGGATGTAACCGTGCGCCTGTGGACCTTTAGCTCACAGAAGTGTACACAGGCACACAGCCGAACAGAAACAAACAAACAAAGAAGCAAGCAAACAGGCAGGCAGGCAGGCAGAGAAAGAGAGGCACGCACGCTGGAGCTGTTCGACTGACCCGCCCACCGTCTCCGCAAACTTGCAGATATCGGTAGGTGGCAACTTTCAAAAAAAGACAAGGACTACAACAAGGACGCACCATTTCTAGAAGAGGTAAAAAGGTGATTGTACACATACACATGCATATGAAAGCCATGACTAGGGAAGAAGCAGAGGGAGACACCTCAGCTCGTGGCACCACAGGACTCGCTATTCCTCACTCTCTCTGGGTGAGAAAGCCAGGCAGGCCCCCTACCCCTGCCACTGCCGTACCACCGCTGATGCGGGCGGTGAGGCCCTGGACAGCGCTGCGTCGGAGAGACCTGCGACAGTGCACGCGTTTGCACCACCCACGTGTGATGGGCAGAGTGTCGGCGTGACTCGAACGCATCCCGCCGGGAGGGGTGGGTGGGGTTTGGGGCCGGGGCCGTGCGTGGGCGGCGGGCTTGACGCTTTGGAGCAAGGTACCCCAAGAGCTGCTTTACACCACGCAATGGGCCTGTGACAGGCCTAGTGAAGTGCTTGGCTCCGGTTGTATGGCAGAATGGGCACGTTGAAATACAAACACACCCACCCATATATGTCAGCACATCGAAGTGAGTAGCAGCCAAGCTCGAAAAAAATCCTACTGCGAGCGTGTGTGTGGCAGCAGGGGAAGAGCCGCGCGGCAAAGCGGAGTCGTGTGGCGCCGCGCTGCATCCACGCTGTATCATTAGTGTGTCGCAGTGCTCCACATTAAAGTCGTCAGCACACCTTCGTAGGAGGTCTGGGCGGTGTTACGTGTCTCATCATCACAGGCGGCGGTTGGGCAGGGCGGGAACGGGTGAAGGGTGATTTGCCGTTGAAAGGAAACGCCGGCTGCTGTGATTGCCGCGTCTCCTCCGCGCTGTTTTCCCCTTCCCCCCGCTGCAGCTCCGCGTCCTGGTTTACACCGGCGGTACATTCATGGTGAATACCGGTGACGTCCCCGTAGCGATAGCAGCGTCGCCACCTGTGCCTCCGCCCTGCTCCACAAACACGTGGGCGGAGGAGAGAGGACAGGTGCTGGAGCCGCTGTCTTTGGACTGGACTTTCTGTTTCGCGGCGCTGCCTTCACCCCCCCCTCGGCGTTGCCGCCTCACTTGATGTATTGTCGAGGACCTGCGGTGGCACGATGCCCATCCATGGTAGTGTTTGGCTGCCCTGCCCGTCGTACGCATTCGGAGACTTCAGCATTCTTATCACTAGCGACCATCTGGCTCAATAAGCGTAAACGGTGCCGTTGTCGCTGTTGCGACGCACGTTATCGGCTACCCCCTGCAACTACCCACTCATCACCAGTGGCAACGGAAGGTTCTTGTTCAGTAAGGAAAAGGCTAGCAGATACCCTTACCGGCTTAGTTGCGTTGCCTCCGACTACGTCAACGCCGCCATCAGCAGTAGCGCCACAACCTCGGAAAGAGTCCTGAAGCAGCTCACCAGAGAACTGAGGCATCGATGCGTCGCTCGTACCGCTGTCGCTGCTCTCGCGCAGCTGGCGCTGGGAGGAAACAATGGAGGCTGCTCCCTCGCTGTCAACATACCACAAAGAACCATCTTGGCACTTGGAGACGCTGTCCAACACTTCACGCGGCATCTCTGCCAACGGCTCCCTTCGAAGGCTGCCGCAGCCACTCAGGGACGCCGATGACGCTCTCGCAGGGGCCTTGAAAAGGCCGCTGCTGCTGTCGCCGCTCGCATTGGCGTGGGTGGAGGGCTCTCCTGTGGCGACGCCAGCGGATGTTGTGGTGCGCGCCACTCGCTGCCGCAGGTCCATTTCCGCTGCCCACTTCGCCACCTCTGCCGCATTGTGTCTCGTCATCTCTGCCTCCCACGACTCCAAAGTCTCGGTGTACTTCCGGTAGCGCATGACCACGAGCGCGCACACGAAAAGCAAGATGAAGGCGATGCTGAGGAGCATCAGTTCCATCTGCAGCCTCCACAGATCGTTGGTGACAAGGCTCCACATTATGGAATCTTTCGCTGGAAGAGTGAGCAGTGTCTCATACGACAACAATTGGGCGAGCGCATGATGCCCAGCGCGTAGCAGGCAGCTCAGAGCGTACAGTACGCTGAGCAGTGGCGCAAGCACTGCTGAAGCAGCGGCGGTGGCTGTGGTAGTGACGCTCCCGGCCACGCTCAATAGGTTTCCATCCACGGTAGCACCTGCACTTGGCGCAGTCAGCCACCCAGGGAGTAGGATGCCGCCCCTGCCACTCAGTTCAGCACACCACGTCCACCATGAGGTTGCCCACTCGTGTGCTTGCCGCTGGTAAAAGCTGAGCGTGGCCGCCACAACAAACATGCTCCAGTCCTCCATCTGTGTGCCCATGGGGAGGTCTTCGAGGAGTTGGCGACACTCGGACGGAAACACGTCGCTTGTGAAGCCTCGATGCAAGTACGGTGCATCGGCCAGTCGCCATTTCGTTATGTTCCAAGAGCCCGCTGAGCCTGGCGCCATCACTAGCGGATGCGAGTCTTTAGCCGCTACGCTGCCATCAGTGACGACATGCTCATCGCGTAAAGACTCGCTCGCCTTGGCGCTTGCCTTCTCGTGTGGTACCTGCAGAAAAGAAGAGTCCTGTTGCAACGCGTCGGTGGTGGAGGCATTGGCCTCCTGAGGAACCACCCAGAGAGATTCTTGGGTTGGCTTCACCGATAAAGAAAGATCCGTGATGGTGATGGCGATGGGCGGGTTCTGCTCCCACATGCAGTTCACAAGGCGCCAGCGGCGTCGCCGCACCGCTGCGCTGGGAACTGAAATCCACGCGTGCGACTGCAGATCCAACACCGCGGCGTCCGAATAAATGTATCCCTCGAGTTCCTGCCCGCTGGTAGAGGTCAAGCCCAGTTGCGTCGACGGGCCGCCATCACGGTTACCATTACCGCGGAGTTGCTGCTGTTGGTACGTCGCCTCATTGGTGTCAGAGGGGAAGTAGTGGTCACTTACCAGTTCAACTACGTCAGTGTTTCCAGTCTCCGCCGCATCCATTGTACGAATCCAAAGTGAACGCACGCAGTCAAAGTTGCGCAAAGCCAAGACGAATCTGCGCCAGTCGAATGAGGTGGTGAAACCGGGGAAGCGACGCTCAAAACACAACGCGATGCGTGTACATGCGCTACCCACGCGCCTCACACGTCGAAGCAAACGTGAGCCGCGGCTGCTTGGAAGGGATACGCAGGGGGAGCTTCTTGTGTATGTGTCTGTATTGGTGGCTCACTGATACTGCGACCCTTTCTCGGTTCCTCGCCAGAGGCTATGGAAGGAATGGGTATAAAGAAATGAATGCGAAAAAGTTGAGACACGCCCGTGAGGGCGGCTTTACCGGAAAATGGAAGTAACCAAAAGACAACAAAGGCCAAAAAGGTGCGGCACAGAGAGAGAGAGGGAGGGAGAGGGGGAGAGAGAATCACCCCAACGCTGCTGCGTTGCCCTTTTTTATTGTGCGTGAAGATGGCAGGACTGCACCTGAATGTGACACGTGCCGCACACGCATATTCTTATTCCCCGTCCCCCCCCCCCCCCACACACCCTCGCCTACGCAGACACATACCTGCTGAATAAAAAGTCCAGAGCTGAGGCATTTGGTCGCAGGGGAGGGATGGAGGTCGTCCTTGTCGGACCAACTTTGGCATTAGACACGTGCAAACCCATGCAGAAGTGAGCCGCCGTTGACTCTGTGCCCGTCTAGTCCTTGTTGTCCTTCTCCTTGATAGAAATTACACGCATCGATGTGGAAGAAATCAGGGCTTAGCGGTAATAAGAGAAACCGTTAGCAACCCGCCACTGCTTAACAACAAACACACAGAGTTTGCGTAGTGCATCATCACTTGACCATCACAGCCCTCCTTTGCATGAGTGCACGACAGAGGCCCGACGAGAGGCACCCCACAGTTTGCCCCTTTCCATGCTCGAGTTATCGCTGCGTGCATAGCGCCTGTTTTTATGTTTTGTTTCTTTCTTTCGTTCTTCGTCTCTCACCGTCACACGGGATGGCGTTGTTCTCTTTTGCTCTCACCTCCTTGTCATTGGCCTGTGCTCTCGAGCTAGCGAAAAGATGGGCAAAGCTAAAAGCGGAAGAGAGGACCGAGCAGGAAAGGGAGAGCATCACAGCCTCGAGGTGAAGAAGAGTAAAAGGGGAAGAAGCAAAGGCACGCAACGAGGAGGTTGGAGTTAGAGGAAGAAGAGAGGAGGAGGAGGGGGGGGCTGGTGTGGGGGGAGGGGTGAACAGGGGGGAGGGCGCAAGAATGATAGGACAGCATAGCGAAGAACAGAAAACAAAAACAATAGCGTGAAAAGAATTCCCTGCCCTTCGACTCTCAGATCTCAGCTTCTCTCTCCCCCAGACCCTCCTTCGCAGCTTGCACTGTTGCTGACTCCGCTCGCACCTTCACGGATCTGCTGAGGGGGCGGGGGGTGCGCAAAGCGGTTCACAGCGCTCTCTTCTTAACCCATTGACACAGGATCTGCGCCCGCCTTGCTCATTTTTGCTTTCTGTTCTCCCTGCTTGTATGTTTGCTCTCTCTCTTTCGAGTTCGGTGGAGGGAGAAGCTCTCCTACACTGTTAACAACCCCTTTCGCCACTTTTTCCTGTGCTTCCGTTGTACGACGGTGAGGTACCCTCAGCTGCAAGAGGATGAGAGAGAAAGAGGAAGAGCGAAGCGCGCCTTCTATCGGCATTGTATGGGTTCCCTCCTCCGTTGCATGCGTCTACGCATTAAGGAAGAGGGAGAGAGGGGCTTGACGCAAGAGAGTCATGAGCTGCTTTCATTGGACATCCTCGTCACGTGTTTCGCGCGTCTACGCCATTCCGACGTGTGGGTGGGTGGGAGGGGGGTGGGGGTGGAGCGAAGGGGCTGCAGAAACAGGCGTGGCGGACGAAAGTCAGCGGACAAAGGAGTCCCCACACTCACCACATCTCGAAAAAGCACGCAAAAAGACCACACCGGCCCGCGACAAGGAATGACAGGGCGCAGCCATCGTGACAAATCGGCAGGAAAACAAGCGAGAGGACGCCTGGGTCGATGAGGAGAAAAGGAGGGGGGGAGTC
This sequence comes from Leishmania panamensis, assembly GCF_000755165.1. Taxonomy (NCBI): domain Eukaryota; phylum Euglenozoa; class Kinetoplastea; order Trypanosomatida; family Trypanosomatidae; genus Leishmania; species Leishmania panamensis. The sequence continues at coordinate 1,917,483 of NC_025866.1, read as the reverse complement.
AAGGGAGGGAGGGGGAGGTCATGTGCGTCCTTCTCACACACCACCTTTTTTTCCCTTCCGGAGTGTGCGCCCAAATGTTCCGGCGTATGCAATGCTCGCGCAGATTTTGCGAAAAATCGATGAGCGCACAGACACACAACGAGAGAGGGAGAGGGTCGCTCACAGGCGTGCAGTCCTTTACGAAGCGCGCTTCGAACCCCTCCTTTGCTTCTCGTCGTCCGCCCACGTCGAGAGTCTTCATGCTCCCCCCACTCCCCCACTCTGTCGTCCTTCAAGAACACGAAAAGCGGAGGCCACAACACCCCCCCCAAACACGCTCAACAAGAGTGCCTCCCGTCGCCTTCTGTTCTCTCGTCAAGACGTCAACTGCTCACTTGGCTTGATTGGGCAGAGACGGGCAGGCGGCGCCCGGTGCACTCTGCGGGCCAATTGACTTCCTTGCCAGCGGCCGCCGCGAAGAAGGCAAGGTAGGGTGGAGAAGGGTCGAGCGGGGTGGAGACAAACTCCGGGTGGAACTGCACGGCAAAGAAAAACTTGAGCGACAGATTTTCGATGGCTTCGACGCGCAGACTCGCGCCAGCGTCGGGGTCTGAGACGGCGGAGATGACGAGGCCTTCTCTGCGTAGGTCGTCAAGGTACTTGGCGTTCACCTCATAGCGGTGGCGGTGGCGCTCCAGTACAACCTTGGCACCAGAGTAGATGGCGCTCATGTGCGAGTTCGACTCCACAATGTGCACTTCACGCGCTCCAAGGTGCATGTTGGCACCCATGCGCTCTCGATCTGCGTCCATGATGCGAACCATCTGGTGCGTGCTAGAAGCGTCGAACTCTTCGCTGTTCGCATCTTGCCAGCCAAGCTTGTTGCGAGCGAACTCGATGAGGGCCACCTGCATGCCGAGGCAGACGCCAAAGTACGGAATATTGTGCTCGCGGGCCAGCCGCACCGCATTCACCTTACCGTCGATGCCACGAACACCGAAGCCGCCAGGCACGAAGATGCCGTCGCACTTGAGCAGCATCGCCTTTGCCTCCTCGGCGTTCTCGCCTTCCAGCTCCTCGCTCTCCAGGTAGAAGACCTCGACATTGATACCGAGGATAAGCTGGCAGTGTTCGAAGCACTGAAGCACAGAGAAGTACGCGTCCGACCCACCTGTCACGTACTTGCCAACAAAAGCGATGCGTACCTTCTGGTTGCTTGGGTTCTGAAGAATTTTCGCGAACTTCTTGAAGGTCTGATAGGTCGGCACATCCATCGGCGGCACGCTCGGCCGAAGACGAAGTTTGTGCGAGAGACGATCGATCAGGCCCTGGTCAACGAACTCGATGGGAATCTCGTAGAGACAACTAACGTTGGGGGCGCCGATGATATCCTTGCTCTGCACACCGCACTGGTTCGATAGCTTCTCCTTCACATCCGCAGCCAGCGGCTGCTCGCTGCGGCAGACAAGGAAGTCGGGATGCAGCCCCAGGGAGAGCAGTGCGCGACAGCTGTGCTGCGTCGGCTTCGTCTTCTGCGTTCCGCCAAACACCGGCAGGTACGTCGTGTGCAGGAGACAGAAGTCCTCTGGCAGAATTGAATAGCGCAGGCGGCGCAGTGCCTCGACGAAGGGTTGCGATTCCATGTCGCCCACTGTGCCTCCGAGCTCAATCATGCAAATCTCTGGCCGCTTGTTCGACCCACTCATGGGTGTCTGGCAGATCTTAAAGATGTGGTTCACAACCTCGTTCGTGAAGTGCGGGACGAGTTGCACCGTCTTGCCCAAAAAGCCTCCAGCGCGTTCCTTCGTCAACAGCTTCTGGTATACCTTACCGGTTGTTATATTGTGGTCGCGTGTCAGATGAACCGACATCCAACGCTCGTAATTGCCGAGGTCGAGGTCCGCCTCGCCGCCGTCTTCGAGCACGTAGACCTCACCATGTTCGTACGGGCTCATGAGTCCTGCGTCAATGTTGATATAAGGGTCGATCTTGATGCTGCACACGCGGTAGCCAGCAGCGCGCAGCAAGGCACCGATGGCGCTAGTCGTGATACCCTTACCGAGGGAGCTGCACACCCCACCGCTCACCACGACAAACTTTGCCCGCTCCTCACTCTGGTTCTGCGACAGAAGCATCGGTGAGGGGAGGTAGTACGCACTACCTGACGCGGTCTTGCGCTCCGCCATGTGTCACAGCAGCAAGCCAAAACCGACTTTGCCTATTGCCTAACGCACGAGAACAGCGAGGGATAAAAGGGCAGCCGCCAGCGCCAAATATGAGGGTCACAAGGCAGCAGTACTGACACGCCGCTCTGTGCGTTTTCGTGTGTTGAGGCGTTTTTTTCTCTGGTTTTCTTCGTATTTTTGGGTCGATTCGGCTTGAGGTTATTTTTTAGGGAGAGAGAGGACGGACTCTCCGTGATGCGGTGGAGTGGGAGGAGGAGGGGGGGTGGCTTGAGAAGGCAGGCCAGGGTGAGCGAAAGAGCGGAGATCTGCGGCGGAGCTGCTCGGCGGTTTGGGTTCTAGGAAGCGCGGACTCACTGAGCGAGAAAATAACACACACACACACACACACACACACACACACAAAGCAGCACGAGGGCAAAGAGAGGGAGAGCAGAGCTGATAAAAACAGACTAGAAAACATGGAAAAAAAAGCACGCATTTTTCGCGTGACGGTGTGGTACTGCGCAAGTGGTTCACTTTCACACACACACCCAGGCAGGGAGGTAGGCAGACAGGCAGACAGAGGCCTGTCTTGAAGCATCGTTTTTTGCTTGTTTGCTTGCTTCAAACCGAGGAGATTTGTTGCATTCTTTAAGTGTCTCCGTGTGTCTTCTCTGTGTCGTTCTCTTTGTGCTATTTGCTCTTTTACGGATGAGCGAGAAAGCAAAGGGAAGAGGGAGAGGGTAGTGGTGATGGTGGTGGTGGTGGGGGGAGTAGAGCAATTCTTGCCTTTCCGTTGTCCCCACCTTTCGCAGAACGGCTGTGCGTTCTGTGCTGATTGGTGTTTGTGTGTGTCTGTGCTTGTCGATGCACGTGCTTCTCTTGCCTAGCAATCGAATCTGAATCGAACACTTCACCTGCTCATTGTGTTAACGACGCGTTCTACCTTCTTCGCACAGCACCCCTCCCTCTTCCCTCTCCCCCTGTGCATCGCGCTGCTGCACTTTCGATCTTGTCACTTTACCCCCACACACAGACACAGGTCTAGAGGAGCTCACATATCCACGTTACCCGCATTCGCCACGGCGATCGGTGAAAGACAAACTGCACCGGCTCATGAGTGCTGTTAGCCTGCACTAAACCAGTGCTTGTACGAAGATTTGAGGGCAGCGCAGCTTTCCATCAGCTGCGCGCGGGAGACGGTGCTGCCAGATGACGCTGGTGTCTGTTGTTGCGGAACTTCGCCACCAAAGGTGTGAGGCGGCTCCAAGACCTCTGCCTCTGTCCCTGTCATGGACGAATGGTTGTGGTGCGCCTCGTACCGCTGTAGTGCCGCTTTTTGCTGTCCTGACAGCGCATCCCCCTTTGGAATTATCACCAGGACGTGGTAGAGGATCGCATGTGGGGCTGCTGCCGCAACAGAGGCTCGACCTGTGGCATCCGGTACCCCATACGCATCCAGCGGGAGAACCTCACCGCTTCGCACGCACGGCGGCACGTGCACCATGCCGAATCCATTCAGCGTCCGTACTTTGACACGGCCGCCGAGTAATGCTACTGAGAGCGGCAGTGGCAGCATCGCATGCAGCTCGTGGCTCCTCTCAGGGTTGCGGTAGAAACAGCGGTGCTCGCTCACTAGCACAGTGACCAGCACGTCACCAGCATGGCCGCCACGCACCCCGTCATGGCCGTGGTGGTGAAGGCGAAAGAGGGAATTGGACAAGGTACCAGCAGGCACGCCCACCGGCAACCGCACCGCCTGGTGGGGCTGAATGCCGCGGCCATCGCATGTGCGGCACGGCGGGGCCGGTACGGTCCCCTCGCCACCGCAGTAGAGGCACCGGCGTTCAATGTCATAGGTGGCGCTTGGCATGTGCACAGAGCCACGGCCCAGACACTGCGGGCACTTCCGCGGTGTCCGAAGCTGTTGCCGACCCGAGCCGCGACACTTAGCACAGCGGACATTTTTGTGGATCACTATCTCCACTTCACAGCCTGCTAGACTCTGCTCGAGGGTGATGCGGAGCAAGTGGGTGATGTCGGTGCCGTTCAGCGGCCCTGCTGCGTCCGCAGCCTTGTAAGCGGTGGCGTTCGACGAGGTGGCGCCACTGGCGTTCTCGCCTACGCCGGTGGCGTTTCGGAAGGCATCACCTAGCGCCTCCGCCGTCGGTACCTCGCTGCGGCTGGATAGCCTAGCGCCCGAAGCTGATCCACGAGCCGTCCCGCTTGCCAAGGAGAAGTCAACACCGCTGCTAGTGCTCTCGCGGTCAATGGCATGGTCCACATAAGTGAAGTGTTGGTGTTCTGGATTGAAGTTGGCGGCCACCTGACCGCCGTCGCAGAGAACGTGTAGTCGAGCGTCGTTGGAGGCGTAGTAGTGACTTGTGTAGTTAGTGCGGAAGCAGTCGTCCTGCAGGCGGGTGTACGCGTCCTTCAGCTCTGCCACTCGTTTCTTGTCCGCTGGGTCATTCACTGGGTCCTTTAGCTCTTCGACGCGTCGCAGCAGTGCCTGTCGTAGCTCAGTGGTGCTGCGCCGCACAACACGCGCCTCGGTGTCTTTGGCGAAGCCAAGCTTGTCATAGAGCGACTTCTGTGGCAGGTCGTGGCCACGCTGGATCACTTGAAAGCAGCGGCGTTGACAGAGTAGGGTGTGCCAAGGCATCCAGGGCGTCGTTTTGCGTAGATGGGGGCCGACACGGATACTTGGGCTGCCGCAGTTGCTACCGCACCACACACTTCCTTTCGGCGCGAGCATGATTCGTGAAGATGGCGCGATATACAAAAAAAAGAAACAAACAAGAGGAGCAAAATGTCAGCAAGTGCTGCTTACGCTAATACTGCTGTGTGGGCGCGCGTGGGGTAGAGTGGTGGGGGAACGAAGGATTGGGATCGCACCGTGGGAGCTAGGACTATGCTGCTCGTATTACCCCGTTTCACGTCGTGTCCTGTTGGGGGCGGGGGGTGGGGAGAAGGGATGGTGGGAGGCAGGAATCAAACGCTGTGATCGCCAGGAGTACCTCCTGGACCATTGCCAGCGCAGAAGTGCAAATTAAACCGTCGAGAGGAGAGCACTTGTAGAGCTTGAGGAGGGACACAAATATGTAAAGGGAAAAGCATACGAAAACGCAAAGATGATCAGGAGGGAGAGGGAAAAAGAGAGAGAGACCCACAGTCACAGAGAAGGCCGTAGTGAAATCCTTTTACGTCTCTGTGTGGCCTCGGGGGGGAGGGGTATGAAGTCCACGTGGGTCCACACTCCCACAATGTCAATGGTCCTTTCGCTCGTCACACCCGGGCACTTTCGATGTACACCCCCTCCTCCCTCCCCCCCAACACGCACACACACAGCGGCAGAAAGGGACAGGGGAGGGCGACGATATCAGAGGTTGCCACTCGCCTTCTAAACACTAGTAGCTGCTCCCCAACGACCTCTTGCGAGTAGATGCAGAGACCCCAGCAGCATAAAGCTTGTTGACTTTCACTCCAATCCCCTCCCCATTGCACTGACGGTGTGTGTGTGTGTGCGCGTGTGTGTGGGTGGGTGTGTTGAGGGAATTACGTTGCTCTTGGTGCGTTCGTGTGCCGCGGCTGAGGCAAAGCACCTCCCTTTTCGATGTGTGTGCTTCTTTTTCATGACACGTGGAGTGCGCAGGTAGTCTTAGCCGTTGATTTAGGAGGAAAGGAAGGCAAGAACATCAGCAACATTAACACACACAGATGGTCGCCAATCAGCTCAACAACGGTGTGTGTGTGTAAGGGGAGGGGGAGGGACAAGCGTTTCACCTGTTAGCCCGCCCCCCCCCTCTCCCTACACACGCCCTCCTTACGCAAGATCAAACTCATCCTCGTTCAGATCCTTCATGGAGTCAAAGTCCACATCCCCGCCGCCATCCTCTTCGACTTCACCCCCAAACAGCGCCCAATCAGCGGATTTCAGACTATTATCCCAGAGTTGTCGGCCCGACAGCTTCGAGGCAGATACCTTCACTTCTTTCTTCTCGCGTTCCGCCCGCGCCTTAGCCTTCTCCGCGTTGTGCTTGAGGATCCACTCCTCGAAGAGCTCCCGCGTGGCTGCTGTGCCTAGTCGGATGGTCGGGTCCTCCTCCACAGCACCGGCACGCTTTGCCGCCTCAGTTGCGATTACTTCTCCACGGCGAAGCAGGTCCGCCCTCTCTTCTTCTTCGATAGCGCGCGACAGAAACTCCTGCACCTGCTGAAGCACAAGCACAGCGCTGTGCAGGCCGATGTTTTCCTCGCAGGTGGTGGCGACTTGCTTCGTTATGGTGCCCACTTGAATGCGGCACGTCTTGGCAATGCACTCTAACGTGACAGCGCACGGTGCCGATTCCGGGTAGTCCTCGGTGGGGTAGGTGATGATTACCTTCAGCTGTGGCGGCTCATCCTCCGTGGCAGCTAAAGAGACGCAGTACGACGGCGGGTCGTTGGAGAGGAGCTCGTACGTATCGTACATCCCCTGTACCATCTCCATCTCCATCTCCTGAGCTTCGGTCGCTGGTGGCATGGCGAATATGGACGCCGATGTTGCGCGTCTTTCCTATGACTCTCTCCTCGTCTGTTATCCACAGACTTCTGCGCGATGAGCTGTCAGCTGCAGATGCATGCGCAGCGACTACCCTCCGTGTGTGCCTGCCTCTCTCTCACACAGTGGGCCGCGTAAAAATGCGTAGATAATACTGATCTCAACAGAGGAGATTGAGGCTGAGTCACCAACGACGGCCAACGCCAGAGAGAAAAGCACCCAGGTGAAAGAGAGAGAGAGGGACAACACACACACACACACACACACACACGTGCCCTTTGGCGAGCCACACACGCCTGACCCACGCGCTCCTTCTCTATCGCTTCTGTCTCTTCTCTTTGGGGCCTCTCTACGCGTACTTGTGGGAGAAAAAGCTGAAAATGTGTGAGTGTCAGTGTAAATATATATATATATATTTCTCGGCGTGCGTGTGTGGGTGTGTGTGCGTATGATAGATAGAGTCGCGGAGCTGAGACGCATGGACAGGGTGGAGGTGCGAGAGAAAGTGTATGCCTGGCAGCGAAGTGCAGAGAGCAACGCACATGCACTACGGGGTCTCGAAAAGAAACACAGACACAGGGGCACATCTGGCCGGCACCGTCAAGGAAAACTCAAAGTGCAAGATGCCGTTCAGTGGCGGCTACTTGGTGAACGTCAATACGGGCGTCTCTTCTCAGTTTTCCTTCACGTTCCTCCCTCTCCAGTGTCTCTTGAAGTCGCAGGAGAGTCTGCAGAAGTGGCTAGCGACAACTCTCTCTCTCTCTCTGTCACAGCAGCCCACGCATGCGTGTTGCTAGCATCGCTACGAGGTCGCCATCTTCCTTTATTGCCTACACGCACACGACTTGCGCATTGGGGGTTTGTGTGCCTTTTGCTTGGCTTATCGAATCGGCGTGTGATTCCTGCAAACAAAAGCAACGACGGCGTGCTGTCATCAATTCATTCGTGATTGCGCGTGTGATGCGCACCTGCCACCACCACTATCTTCGTCTTGTGAGCACAAGCCTTACTTCATGCGAGCGCGACCCGTTAGCCACGCCTCGTCCCACTTGCTACGCTCGTCCAGGTAATGCTCAAAGCTGCCTTTGGCGGAGGTCACCTCATACTTCAGCTTGGGGTTGCCGGCTGGGATCCACAGCATCATGTTCGCCTCCTCGTTGCGCGCATATACCTTCAGCCCACCCTTGATGCTTGTCTCCTCGGTGTGCGCATCCATTACTGTGCCGATGAGGCGCACCGGCCGTGGGTTGTACTCGAAGTTGCATGTGACGGGAGAGCCAACGATCTGCTCCTTGGTGTACTTCCACGGCTTCATGGAGCCCTTCTTGATTGCCTCCATCGCCAACGCGCGCTGAATGCGAGCAATTGGCAGACGAGAGAAGAAGGCATTGGCGCGGGACACAAAGAAGTGCCGGTTCGTGCGCTCCCGTGTGTAGCCCATCCTGGGTCTAAAAGAAAAGAGAGTGCTCTGCGGCGGGTTCTTGTGTGTGCTTGTGGGTGATTGCCACCAATGCGAGCTCTTCAGACGAAACCTGCTCCGTCAACCAGCTCTCCCTTTGTAGCTTTCTGCTGAAGCGGGAGGGGGGGAGGCGTAACGATGACTTATGTGCGTGTACACGTGCATGGCGGTAGGTGGAGCAGAGTGGAGGTGTGAGAGGGGTACACGTGGGGAAGGAGCCATTCGAAACACATTCAAGGTCATCGAGGGCAGTTTGAGCGGAGGGGAGGGGAGGCCTATCCACTACTAAAGAGGAGGGAGTGGATGGTACCCGTCCCCTAAAGTCGCTTTACGCTCGCCCATGCCATTGCGCCGCGTGGCGGAAGGCCGTCACGGAGGTATGCCGTGTTACTACACGGCGCGTAGACGAGCAACTCCCTCCCCTCCCCCCTCCCCCTACATTGGCAGATCACAAAAAAGGTGCCTTCCGGCGACCCTATCATGGGACTCTCACTCTCAGAGCTTCAATCTTCCATGAAGATATTTCCCTGTCCTTCTGGTCTCACCTGCGAACAGCAGTACCTTGTGAAGACGTGCACTAGGCCATGATTGGGGGGAGATCGGTGTCAGGGTGGAGGGTTGCGGTAAGGCAGGGGCACGCACGACCGAAACTCGAGGGTCAGTTGCTATCCGTGAGATGGGGAACCATACAAGATGAACCTCGAGCATCTCACTATGCGCTTTACGCGAGCGTCGTGTACGCACCGGCTACACGATTGTCGTCCTTGAAGGTGCCCTTCCATACATCGCCGTTGGCAAAGGCTAGCGAGCCCTCACCGTTCATCTTTCCAGCTATCCAGTCACCCTCGTATACGTACTGCTCCGCGTGTGAGGCATACGTGCCGTGGCCATTGAAGAGCCCCTTCGCGAAGCCCCCGCGGTAGACGTCGCTGTTTGCAAAGATTAGCAGTCCCTTCCCGTGCGGCCAGCCACCCTCAAAGTGACCTGTGTAGGAGTGCCCGTCCTCGGCGAAGCGGTAGTAGCCGAAGCCGTGGAGTTGAAAGTTGCAGACATGCCCAACGTAGGTGTCGCCATTGCGAAAGCGGATGCGGCACTCACCAGTGCCAACTTTCAAAGCGGAGACGGAGGAGGACGAGGAGGCCAAATGGGCGGGGGTGTGCTTTAGCAGCTCGCCTGATGTGCCATCAGGTACACGAGCATGTCCTTTGTGGCACGCGGAAGCGCCAATCCATTCGATGTAGTCGCCCTGTCCCAGCTGAAGGATATATGGAGCACGCACTCGGCCCTCCTTGAGAGCACCGACGAACAGCGCCTTGTTGTCCAGCTCCACAACGGCGTTACCGGTCAACGTGGTGGTGCCATCTGTGGTGTTCGATGTGTACGAGGCTCCGGACGGGAGTGCGCCGTTGGGACGCGAAGAGGTTCTAGAAGGGCTAGTCCCGGGTGCCTGTGAGCCGCCGGCTGGCTTCCCGGAGATGAAAGTGACTGTGCCTTTGCTGTGCCGTGTTTGCAAGACGGCAGGCCCGACTAGTTGGTCGCCTTGCCAGCTGCCCTGCACCGCAGTGGTTGGCAGCGATAATACACCGATACCTTCTCGGTTGTCCTCGCGCCAGGTGCCGGTGAAGAAGTGCTGGTGGGCCGCATCGTAGTACTGCGTGCCTGTGCCATCGCGCTTGGACGCCAAGATAACCGGTGCGGTGGGGCCTGCCGAGGAATTGAGCGTTCGAGGAGGTTGGTTCCTGATCGCAGCGGTACCATCGTGCAGGGCTGCCTGGCGGGTAAAGTTGCTGCTAGGGCGGTAGGTGATGACCTCTCCCTCGTACAAGTGTGGCATCGCATAAGCGAGGCGCTGCTGGCGGCGCTGAGTCGTCGTCATGCCAGCCGACGTAGGCGCGCCGGTTAGTGTGTCACGCAGTGTTCCTACCACAGCACTTTCTCCGTCTTTCTTCACTGCTGCATGACGGTCCGGCTCCTCTGCCATCGGTAATGCAGCTTGAGGCGCTACTACAGCCGGTACAACTCGGCCAACTTGATGGACGCGGTAATGAGGCGGTGTAAGCCGCGCACTCGCGCCACTACCCGCTTCACTCGAATTCCCTTTGCTGGGGATGAGGATGTTCTCTGGTCGAGGGGCTGCTGCTGCGAGCTGCGCAGCAATACGAGAGGCGTACGTGAACGAGTCCTCTACAGTCGACTGCGCTACTTCCTGCAACTGCCGCTGCTTCGACAAGTACTCGTTCACGTCCTGTACACGCGATTCAGCAGCGCGTCGCTGGGCCTGTTCACGTGCAGCCTGTTCCGCGTCTTGCAAGCGTGCACGCTCAGCGGTGGCGCGTGCCTGTGCTAGACGCGCGCACTCCTCTGCCTCTGCCTGCTCCACAGCCAACGCGCGGCGACGGCACTCCAGTGCCGCTATTTCCTGCCGCATGGCGGCAATTTTTTCTCGACGGAGAAGTTCTGTGGCGGTCGCGAGTTCCCACCCCTGGATGGGAGGTGATGTGAGTTTGGCTGGAGGCGCAACGGTGTGGCTCTTGAGCGACTGACCCTGCTTCGACACCGGCGTGTGCAACGCGCCCTCAGGGTCAGGAGAAGCAACGGCAGCTCCTAGCGACTGGGTATACACGGGTAAGTGGTGATACGACCCGCCAGGCGTGCCCGTTAGCACGTCGTTCTTCTCCGTGTGGAGCACACCTGGTGCGCTCGAGGAACCGCACTCCTTGTCGGTTGGCACTGTAGATGACATTGCGTAAACAAAGGGATCTTCAATAGCCAGAGGGTGCATCTTCGCCGTCGCGGCCGTGGACACTGTTGGGCTCTCAGTGGTAGAGATTTGTTGCTCCTGGGCTTCTGCTTGCGACGCTGAGCAGCGCTGGCGGGTCCGCCACGCAGCGATTCGGTCCTGCAATGTTGGTCTATGGTGTTCTCCTTCGGCAACTGTGCTCGGCAAAACAGAGGCGCCACCCACTTCTGCTTCAAGTGTCCGCTCTCCAGTGACCGCCTTTAGCGGTGAGGAAGACCCGGCGGATGGCGCTGCAGCGAGTGAAGTCGCTGTTGCCGAGAGGGTATCGCGAGGAGAGTTATCCCTCGTCGACTTTGAATGATCCACGACGGCTGACGCTGATTGAGGTGATGGACGGAATGAGTCAGTGAGGTCGACGTTGAGCTTCTTGCGAGCGGCCCAATATTTTTCCTCGCCGTGCACACTGGCTTTGCTGAGTTCATTGCTCGTCGTCTCTTGCACCGAACCAGTTCCTCCATCGACGACACTGGAGTAGAGGGTGCGCATCAACTCACCTTCACCCAGTGGCTCCGTGCGGCCATCGAGGTGCACAACCGGAAGCACCCATACGGACTTGCGCGACAATGTGTTGAAAAAGAAAACGGTGTTGTTGTACTCCTTCGACACGCTGTAGCGCCACACGTGCTCGCTATTCTCCAGCGACGGCGCCGATGGTAGATCATCGCCGCCGATTAAGAAGTCCGGCGCGTAGTAGTCCCTGTGCTTGCGACGGAAATGCACGTACGTGGTGGGGCCTACCAATATCTTGTCTGGCACTCTGGGCATCAGCACCTCGAGTGGGCGGCGGTAGGAGGGGGAGGGCAGTTGCTCCAACGTGCCACCTGGGTGTACGTATCTGTCTATGAGGCGGTAAGAGTATGCTCTAAGGGCATCACCACATGAAATGAAGATGAGGGTTTCAGGTGGGTGTACCAGCTCTGCGCCGTGCCCTCTTTCCCTCCTCTAATGCAAGTGTTTGTGAACCTACAAGACCCGGAGGAGCGACGAGGAGGCAGCTGACGGAGAGCGTGATGAGTGCTGCTGATACACATAAGACACGCGTCTCAAGGTTCTCTTCTTATGCTCTTGCGTGTGCATGGAGGCTTGATTTTCCGGAGTCACTGCGCCACCCAAGCAACGCAAGATGATGCAAGATGGAGCAGGGGAGGGGGGGAGTAGAGGAGGAAGGAAATAAAGGGGGCGACACGAACCCCTTTGACAGTACAGTACACACACACACACACGCACACAGGGAGAAGAATCTGCAAGGGAGAGGAAGGCTCCTGTCCAGAGCTTAAAAGGGTGGTATGCGGGCTTGGTGATGAAATCGATGGCGCACGCTCTCCTCACAACAGTACGTGAGCCATCTTGATTGGGACTTGTGTACTTTCCACCCATACACGCACACATACAAGGCACATCTCCGTCGTTTCTGAATGCGCGCCACGTACGTGGCTGTCACATCACTCGTACACGGCAAATGGCTCTCCGGCTTTGTTTTGTGTTGTTAGAGAGTAGACACCGTCGGAGGCGGACACATAAATGAGGACACAACAGGGAAGAAGGCGCGAACCCGCGCCGACACAGTCAGAGAGAGAGAGAGGGAGAGAGAGACGAAGACATGCATGCTTTCACTCTCAGGCGCACAAGAGGAGGTCAAACACGTATGCACGCGGAGAGACGGCGACATCGACCACCACTCAGCTACCTCATCCAATATCACCCAGACAACTGAGCACACACACACACACCAAGTGAAGAGGCGATAACAAAAAGGGAACCACAAAGAGGTCCCTTGCCAAGACGGACTGGTGTGAAGCAACACACGTACACACGTACTACATACAGCACTGAGCACATCGCGCAAAGGGTCTGCGTGGAACTACATGGGACCGTGCCGCTTCGACGACCACCGCGCCACCTGCGTTCCGAGAAGCTTGCGGTACGTGCTTGGGAAGTCAGGGACACCGGACTTGATATCCAGCTTGAGGAACATGCCGGAGAACTTGCGGACAAAGCGCTCCCGCTCCTGCGCGCGTGCCGCCTCCGGTTGCTCCATCTTAAACTTAGCCAGCCGCTCGTAGTAGACAGCCTGCTCCGAGAGCTGCTTCTTCTCGTTTTCCTGCAACGGGCGTGTGTACGAGAGGCCGAGATCTCGAGCCACCTCGGAACGGGAGCGGCCCGTCTCGACGCAGCCGTTGAGGCCGCGCGGGTCCAGCACGTCCGCAAGTTGCGTGCTTATCGCTAACCCTGCGTTCCAGTCGTACCGCCAGTACGAGCCCTGCCTATACGTCACAAGGTTTGGCGGCTGCAGCACGTCCTGCACATCGTGGTCGCGAATTATCTCCCAATAACGTTTGAAGTCAACTTTGCGCAGTCGGCGAAGAGTGTGGTTCAGCTTTCGTTCAGTGTTTGCTAGAATTGTCTTGACAATGTTGTTGTGTGGGTTCGTCAGCAAGTGGTTCCGCAGCACACGCACTTTCAGCGCCCGCTTCACCGCCAGCACGGCCGGGCTGGTCGTGTCGAAGTCGTGCTCGGCGTACCGCTCCATGTACATTGCCTCCTGCGAGAACTGCTTCTCCTGAATCGTCATCATGTCTTTACCAAAGGCCTTCTTGATACTGTCGCTGTACCCCTCCAGCATCTCTGGCGGTACGCTGAAGCGCTGCTCATAGGCGTGGCGACGCGTCGGGTACTTCTTGTACCAAAAAGGGAACCCCTTCGGCTGCCCATCCAACTGCTTCAGCGCCATTGCAAGGAGTGGGTGCTGCTGCTCGAACCTCATGACCCGCGTCTCGGGGATGTTCACTCCGTAGAGCATCTGCTCCTGCTTCTTCTTCTGAATAGGGGTAAGATCGGCGAAGATGGCGCCGTGGACGTTCTTGAGCGCGCGCTGCGATGGCATGTACGGCGTCGGCGGCTCTGGGTTCTTGCGCCACGGGTACCATAGCCAAATGGCTGGGTGCTCCATCGCTTCGATGGCATCCTTCAACCCGCTGTGCGAGCGGCGGTGCACACGGCCACGACCCTTGACGACGTCACCATCGATCGTCTCAATCTTCGCCTTCTCCGCCTTGTTTAGGTTTGTTACCTTAGTGAAGTTCGACATGCGTTGGGGGGTTTTGTTCTTGCGGCTGAGCACCCGCAGCCAGACAGCGGTGTGCGACAGCATGGCTGCGACACGAGAGGATCGTGGGGGTGGGAGCAAGCGATTAGGGAGGAAAACGAACAGTGATGACGAAGCGAAAGGCCGATCGATCTAAGGCCACAACCCACTCTGAAGTAAAAAAGAGAAGAGGGGCGTTGGGCCAAGCGCTACCCGAAAATACACTCAGAGAGGTTTGTGTAGGGGTTTAAACGAGAGCGACGTGTCTATGGCCCAATAATACTGTGACAGTCCCGTCTCCTGCGCCTCGCTCAGCATTCGCCCGTGTGTGTGCTCCTGCGACACCGCTGCACTGCGTGCCTGTTGTTTCCCCTCGTCGCGGTGCCACGAAGCAAAGAGGCAGACTGCACCCTCGTCGATACTTGCAGCCGGGTGTACTTGTCCACAGGATGCAGAAAGAGGCGTGCGCGCGTTGGGGAATTGCATGAGCGAGTCTTGAAAGCGTTGAGGAATGTGTGAGAAGGGAGAGTGAATGGGGAACAGATTAAGCGAGGGAAAGGAGAGGCACATGTGCGCACGTCAGGAAACAGGGCATGGAAAGAGGGACAACAAAGGGGAGGGGGGGGGGCGGTAGAAGTGACGCCTGGAGCGGCACACAACTCTCTCGTCCCACCCTTGCCGGTGGGCTCGTATGCTTAAATTACTCACCAACATGAGCACAGACTCCCGGGCGTATGATGCGATACGCTGTTTGAATGGGGAAGTCCCACTGGATGCAGAGTACATCGATCAAAGCGATGGTCTGCACGTTTCTGTGGGCGCGTAGACCTCCACCGTTGCGGCTCCGAAAATGACTTTTGCCATGCCATATATGCTTCGCCTCTTTTTCTCTCTGCATGTGTACACTTCGTGCGACCCCGTCAGCCTCGCAGGCACACATACGGCACCACTCCACGATTCGGGGAGTAAGGGCAGAGAGAGGAGGGGAGAGGCGCAACACACCGAGAGGCCAGCGCACGAGCAAGGGAGAGGCGAAGAGACAAAGAGTGGGAGAGAGCAGGAGTACACGCGCGCGGGGGATAGGGAGGGCAGAGTAAAACAGAACTCCGCCCGCCCCCGCCAGCCAAACAACAACAACAACAAATCAGAACATTGATGACGCAGTTGTAGCCCTCACACTGACAAAGGGATGCTGGGGAATAGCAAGGATGGGTGTAAATTGGCCTTATGCGGCTACCAAAGATGCTACTGAATGCACACACATACAGGGGGAGAGGAAGAAGGGGAGAGCAGCTCCAGTTAAGCGACGCACTGTGCCACGCAGCCGCTGCTGAGATTAGTTCCCGAGTGTGCGTCTTTCTGCACCACGCCTGTTGCGTTGGGCACGCAGCTCCGTTGAGCTCACATCGACGCGAAACTCCGTGGCTGGGATGCCGACAAACAAGTGTCGTACGCTCTCCGGGATTCTTAGCAGCGATAGTTCCTGCCAGCCCATAGCATCGCTCATCTTGCGCCCACCCACCACAAAGTAGCACCCCCTGCTCGCAATGTCGCGGGTCAGCGCCTCCACCATTGCGGCCTCAGCCTCCGCTGCGTCCTCGTTCCTGCTGTAGTGCTTTGGATCCAGGACGCGCACGGCGGTGTCGATGCCGATGAGGAATCCGTGGCCTGGGAACAGTCTCGCCTTGGCCACGAAGAGGGTCGCGGTTGTCACGGCAACCCGCTCGCCGCGGTGCAAAAACTGGCGCACACGCTGCACCAGGTCATCCACCTCGATAACGCCCTTATCAACCGCCTTCACTGCGATCTCATACGTCACTTCGATCAGCGCCGGCAGTGCCATCTGCTCCACGTTCTGCTGCTCTTGTTGAAGCAGTACACGCGTGGCTGCCAGTACAAGCTCCGTGTGTCCGTAGTGAAGCGGGTTAAACGATCCAGGGTAGAGAAGACGGATCACCTTACGGGACCCGGCTGGGACAGCGCTTCGATCGTACCCACTCTCTTGTTGGTGGTCTATCACCGCCGCCGCGACGTTGCGAGCATCTTCTGGGTACGGTGGAATACCGCTGCAGCGCAATTCACCATGTATGTTCCACAACGCGCACACGTCTTGCACACTGCCGTCGGGCGCAGTGGCAGAGGTGCCAGCGCTTAGGACGTTCTGCAGCGCAAGTCGCACCTCACCGGATGGATTCAAGCACACCGACTCCGGAGCGGATTCGGACGGCATCGAGCACAGCCGCACAGAGCCCGTGACGATGGGAAGCCCAGGTGATGAGCGCGACACGCTCACGCCTTCGCCACAAGCGGCGGTGTTTTCTCCAGCGCTGGGCAGCAGGGCTTGAAACACGGCGCGTGGGTAGCTGCGCTGACCATCTGTGTGGGTGCCCTTGCTCACCACCTCCGTGTCGGCAGGGATACACGACTCCGCTATGCGCGCAATCGCATGGAGGACCATCAGCTCCACTTGCTCATCCTGCTCTGCCCTGCTCAGCCAGTCCGGCATCTCCATGTAATAGTGGCGGACCTCGCCGAGCATGGCAGGACTGCCGCCACTTTGATCGGAAACGTCCTCCAGTAGGTTGACCGCGCCGCCCCAAATACACACATGCGCCTCGTCCCTGCTGTGCCGTGAGCGGCTCGTCTTGATCGCAGATGTAGCGCCAACGCCGAAGAGCAGATCCTGCGGGGGCCTAGGTAGCGTGGACGTGAGCTGTGGAAGCTGCTGTAGCTGCTCACGCGCTTCGGCAAAGGCGATATCACGGGACTTGTGAAAAGCGTGCTGTGCCAGTCGCCGAGCCGCATCAGCACTGACGATATGCCGTGGCAGGCCATCTAATGCTGCCTGCGTAGAGCAGCGATGATAGAGCACGTTAGCTTCGATCAGGGTGCGGCTGCACTCGGGCACGCGAGTGAGGCGTCGAATGACGCCGGCCCCTGCACCACAGATGCACAGTGACAGACGAATGGGCGAGGCATGGATCGCCTCCACAAGGAGGTCAATCGACATACTGACGGTAGTCCGCTGCAGGGAAACAGAAACGACGAGTCCACAGAGGACGCAGACCAAAAAAGCGAACGAGAACGTGTCGGGGGGGGGGGGGGGGGGGGAACTTCAGGCGAGCAGGTGGGCGGTCTAAAGCGAAAACTAAGGAGAGCGAAAGAAGTTGCACATGCGTCTTCGTCTCTGCAAGTGGCAGGACTGTACTGCGTTACAGCAGCGTAGAAACAAAAGGCGAGAGAGAGGATCAGCGATAGTGAGAACGCAGGGGTGGGAGGAACAGAGGAAAAACGAAGGAGAGTGACTCTTACGTGCAAAGATAGTAGCGACGTGCTTTAGTGCAGATCGTAAGGCGTGCGGGGATGGGAAGCACCGCTGAGCGACGTCTCTCAATGGGCGTTGACTCGCAAACACCCCCGGGGAAATAAATGGGCGAGTTAGTGCTGACGCTGTGGCAACCACTACGAGGAAGATGTGCATAGCGAGACCATCGACAGTCTACTCCTTGGCAAGGTACGTGGGAGCGAACAAACAGGCATAGTTGAGGAGAGGAGAGAGCGCAGTCGACGGGCTACCTGACCATCAAGACAAAGCTGTTGCTCCTTCTGTTGGCGCTCCAGTTTATAGCGCTCATTCATGTCGAAATCCATCAATTGGGTCTGATGGTGACGCAGGCCAGTAACATGGGGAGGAGGGAGGGGCCAGAGGGAAAGCGTCACCTGTTTTCTACGCTCAGCTTGCTAGCAAGCGCGTCATCGAGTGGAGTGTTCCGTCGGGTACGCGCGGCTTGTGTAGACGAGCTTTGCATCCATGCCATTCATGCGGCACTGGGGGCACTGAAACGATGTGAAAACGGACGAAGAGCGAGGCATCGGCACCCGCATCATACAGGTGGCACACACGCACTGCGGCGCTACGGCCGCCGCGCCATCCTCCTTCGCTCCGGCGCGACCAACGGTCGACGGGGTAGGCGTGGGAAACGCGCTCATACCTCTTGAAAGGGATGAGGGGAAGGGGGGTTCGGTTCCTATGCGGGGTTGTGTGCCAACGGAGGAGGAAATAACACTCCAGTCAGCGCTCGTCACGCGAAAAGCTGAAAGTCAATGGGGAAGCCACCGGTAAGAGAAAGAGAGAGAGAGAGACATGAGAGGATGGGAAAGGCGTAAAGGCATGCAGTGGTGGGAAGGGGGAGGGGTGAGTTGGAGATGAGTAGTACTTTGCCGCCACCGACATCCCTGACAAGACTCTCCCACCCACGCGCACAAATAGAGAGCTAAAACTTAAGGATAAGAGGGTCATCAGCAAGAGAGGGAAAGAGGTATGCGTAATTACCAAGTCAAGTGGCGATAGAGGCCACGTCACCCACATTTCCATCTCCCCCTCCCTTCGGCAGCTTTTTGAATCGTCAGCGCCCATTTTGGGACTTGTTTGCGGAGGTGTGTCTGGGGGGAGGGGGAGCAGATGGGTCACGTAGGTAAGAGTGTGAGAGAGGCGGGGGAGCAAGTCCACTACGTCAGGAGGTCTAACATTTTATCGAAACGGCGCGACAAACAGCCAAAAAAAAACACACACATGCGCGATGAGGCCGGTGAGGGAGTTCGCGCATTAGCAACGCCGCGACCAACGTTTTGTGTCTGCCGCATCGCCTCCCTGACCTTTCATTGCAAGAGCGACACTTCTACCCCCTCGCCATCTGCCACACTGCCTCAGATTGTATCGTACATAGTAGGCTCGGTACGGATCTTGTAGAAGACAGTCGAGACACCGGTGATGTGCGAGCAGATGGGACACAGGAGGCGCGAGTCTGGCTTGAAGTAGAGCTGCGCCGTACAGTTACCACACACATACAAGGTGCCTTCCTTCTCGTCCTGCGCGAGGTCGCCGAAAGTGTCCTGGGTGGCGAAGATGTCGTGCTTCGACTCCTGCGTAGCGGCAGTGTCGCTGTACTTGCGTTCCTCTTGCTTTACCTCCTTTTTGGTTAGCGGCGCAGACATCGCTCACCTCCTTTGCTTTGCTTTGCACGTATGCTGACGATTTCGGACTCGTGCGCAGGCAGTGAAGAAAACGCGTCGTCGATGGAGCGATGATCGCGTATGTTTCACTGCAGTGCAGATGGGCACACACACGCACACCGACACAAGCACAGGCAGAGGTGCGTATACATGGGCGATGGTGTGTAGGTGTATTGTGTAACAGTGGAGGTGGAGGAGAGCAGAGGAAGATGGAACGAAGTACGAGCCACCGAGACACATACACAAGAGCGCGCACAGGCACATGGACGCACATACTCACCGAGAGAGTACAACGGGAGTACCCGTGCACGCCTGCCGAATTCAAGACGTGAGAGCGGTAGGGAACGGGAGCTTGTGACGCCCTCCCCCCTGCTCCTCACCCGCTCTTGTGCAGTCGGCTCTGCGTCAAGCACATAGAACGGCGGAAAGGGAGGCCTCGTCAAGTTCGCCAAAGACTGAAAAACACTCTAACGCCCACAACACACACGCACACCTGCGAGAAGCGCTGGGGCGCAGCGCACTCAGTTTGTTGCAGCTTTTTTTGGATGTGTCAATGCAAAGTACGTGTGCTTACGGGGAAAAGAGAAACAGGGGTAACGTAAGGTAGGGAAAGCGGGAGAGAGCAGCCGAGATGGGAGACCCACCCTGATCCACCTCACAGATGCAGGCACTGCTCGCACCGTTCAAGCTCACCGCAGCAGCGGCCGCACACCAGACTCCAGTGCGGGCCACAAGGGCACCTTCTTTGTCAGCATCGTGTGGTACAGTTGGGCAGCAAAGCTGTGCAGTCGCTCCTGCAGCAGGCCCTTGAGCAGCAGGTTTAGCGTCTGTTCATTGCCGCGCACACGGCGGCGCTGCATCTCAGCGAGGATCGCCGTCACGCGGCTCCACTGCTGCGACTTCTCACACGCGAGAAGCAGCAGTGTATACGTCTCTGCGCTTGACTTCACGGAGGACCCCTGCATGGCGTCGTAGAGGGAGAAACACGAGAGCGGCTGTTCCGAGAGCAGCAGCGTCTCCAGTGACGCGTTCAGGAGTGGTGTGGACACCGCTACGTGCTGAACTCGCGACAGAAGCGCCACCGCCTCCTCCACGTAGCCGCTCTCGTTCAAGCCCTTGAGCAGCGCTGTTAGCATTGGCGCGTCGACGGGAAGCTGCAGCGCTTGCACGGCGTCAGTGTAACGCGCCATGGCAAACTGCATCGCGTTGTTCACGTGGCACACAGTGAAGTACGCCGTGTACGTCGTTCGCGTCGGCAGCAGAACGAACTTGTCCGCATCGAGGAGAAGTCGGTTAGCGAAATGGAAGGCCGTTGTGCTCGGTGCTGTAACGATGCTGAGAGCCATCATGAGATGCTCCAGTGAAAGGGGGGTTGGGCTGATAAAGCAACGCTTTTGGTGAGTGTACAAGCGTCGCATGTCATCTAAGAATGGGACATCCTGCGGGGTTAGTGGCACCGCGGCGGTGTCCGCCCCGCTTGACCGAGACGCCAGCTGAGCTATGTCGTGTGTGCGACTAGGCTGCTGTTTTGTTGGCCCAGCCAGTCGACGGAGAAAGCTTGCGTGCGAGTAGAGCAGCATCACCGACTCACACGTTCTTGGCTGCAGAGCCAGATTCTGCGCATAGACGCCATTAAGCAGGAAGTGTGCCACTTCGTCTGCTTTCGCTAACTGGGGCATAGGCGAGGCTAGTAGCTCACACAACTGACGCTCCTTTCGCAGGTTCAGCTGTGCGTGTTCGTCGAGCATGAATGGCTTGTTGACGAGGCTACGCTGCCGGCTCAGCTCGCCTACGCGCTGCTGCTCCACAAACCGCTCTTGGTTGGAGGGCACGTAGGTCTCCCCGAATGGCGCCGCAATCCGGGTCGTGGTGACCTTCTGCCCTGTCACTTTATCCACGTGCGTTTCTGACTCAGGCAAGCCGGCACCACCGGGTCGGTTATGTAGGTAGGCCGAGCTTGCGCGGTACTCTTCTTCAGCCTCGGCAATGAAGCAGATCGAGTCGGGGGTGACGCCGTGGTCGAGTAGTCCTCTCTCGCTGTTCTTGATGGCAAATCGAAAATGACCAGGTTCCTGTGCATCCGCCTGCAGCGCGCTACCGTCATTCAAAGTCTGCGCATTGACGTAGCAGCTCGACAGCCGCGGACTCTGCGGTGTCGTCAGCCTCTCCACCGGTGGAATGACAATACGGGAGCGTTGATGCGCCACTGTAGACGGTGGTGCTGCACAGGAGGATGCGTGGGAGAAGGAGGAGATGAGTGCGCTTGGAGTACGACGGCGTACAGGCACAAAAGTGCGCGAGCCTACTCTTGTCACGCAGTCACACCGTCTGCACGACCATCGCTGCATCGCTGTAGAGGCGTTTGCTCCGGAGAATGTGATTTGTTCACGTTTACGTGTGTGTGCAGCTGTGCTGGAGTGAGCTCGCGGACTGGTCCACCGCTCTTGCTAGAAAAGGGTGGCTTCTGCACACGCCACAGGTGATAATAAAATCCGCTTTCGGCGTAACTTCCCTCACTCTCTCTCTTTGTGCTCATGTGGCACCTACGAGGAGTCAGGAGAAGATAAGTGAATGGCGAAGAGAAGAAGCGATGGAGGGGGAGAGCCGGCAGCCGTGTAGAAGACCTGGGGCTTGTGAAGAGGCGCACGTGGCACTGACCAATCACGTCATGGTATGCCGGGGTTCGTGGCTGAGTGGCAAAGACGAAAACCGACCTGCACAAATTCATAGAGAGCCGTTGGATCCAATGCAGTCGTCCAGTTAGGCGCGTGCATTTCTGCGTGTGTGCCATCCGTGCATTGCGCAAGTGATTAAGGAAGGCGCCAAAAAGGCGATGGCGCGCACGTACTTCCCGTAGACCACAGCTCTGCAGGGGGGAATGGAGAGGGCGGAGACCGTACACGAGACAAGATGGCTGCCATCACAGCACCCATCGAACACAACAAAGCAAAGCGAAGAGGACGGCGCCGTCAAAGGCATCGACACCACCAGTGGGATCCGCCGGGGAATCCAGAAGTGAGAGCCGCATGCACATCACATAGCGCATCACTAAAGCACGCACAGGGGGAAAGGCAACGTGAACGACGCTCGCAGTGTTCCTCTGTGTAATTCATGAGCATCGCTAGAGTTCCTCCGCTGTTGCCAGCACCTTGGCGACTTCACGATACGCCTGCTTCACTTGCTCAGACTTCACGCCAACGTCTTCGTAGGAAGACATGAAGGCCCCAGACGCCACCTTCAGTGCAGCTGACCGGAGAAGCGGGAGTAGCACGCGCCTGTTAAGCTCCACTGCCTGGTTCAGCACAAGCACCCCATCGAGCGCCTCAAACATCTTCGCCACCGGCGCGCGACGCAGCTGTAGGTAATGCTGGTACAGCTCTGGTGGGATCTTCCTGACGCACTCGTAGTACACACATCGGTTGATCTCCTCGACTTCATTTTGACTCCCGGCAGCGCTACCGCTCTCAGCGTTGTCTGCGTTTCCAAAATGCCCATCGCTGCTTCGTATTCGCGAGCTCGGTGGCGAGGTCGGAGAGGATACCGAGAATGGCATGGGTCGCTGACGCCGCCGTGACGCGTGGCTGGACGCTGCGGCCGCGGCACCACCGGGCCGCTCGTTATGGTTGGAGGGGCAGTACTGAGCGCCCCTGTCATCTCCACTCCTTCGTGTGTTTCGCTCGTTGCTTCCATCGCTACCACACCGAACAGTACCACTGCCGCCACCGGAAAGTTGGAGAGCCGTTCGACTCAGCATGTCGTCAATGGGGACCGTTGGCACATACCCGGGCATGAAGGCCCTGCCGCCCTTGACAGTGAAGAGCATCGCTCGATGGACGCACTGCCGCATGGTGGCGTAGCTGCGCTGTGGTACAGCAAGGAGCGTCAGTATCTTGTTACCGCCTGTCGTTTGCAGGTACGTGGGAGGGACGCATTGCATCAGAAGATCTGTGATACAGCCAGGGTGCCGGCCGTAGCCCAGCACCGGTAGAAGCAGCGCTACGAGGCTCTCATTCGCCTCCTTGAAGGTGACGCACCGCGTCAGCAGTGACGCGGCTGAGCACACACTGCTTCCGCTCGGCTCTCCAGGTGCCATCGCGTCGTCGTTGCGCAGGAGCAGGACCGCATCTGCGTGTCGCTGCAGCACCTGCAGTGTCAACGTGGCGTTCAGCCCCTGCGTCGCCACTTCACCGAGCGCCTGGGGGGCGACGGTGATGTTCACTAGGTGTCGCGCTCGCCGCTGCACTCCATAGACGCCGCCGTCGAAGCCGTCGTTGCGCATCATGTTAGACTCGTAGACTTCGTCCACGTGCTGACCTGACGGCGGCTCTGTGAAGTAGAGACGCAGGCGCGTTGTTAGCTTCGATGCGAGCCCGCTCCCCGTCCCACCAACGAGACTGTGAAGAACAATAATGGCCTCAAAGTCGCCACTTCCATCTTCGGCGTTGCTCGTGCGGCGCGTCTCGCGGTGAATTGCCTGTAGCGCCTTTCCCAGCACATTGTCGTCCTCTTCGCGTTGATCCCGTCCAATATTTTGGAAAGCCCGCTGCACGGCTGCATTGCGCTCGGCGCGCCTGCTCTGCTCCGTCTTCACCCCGTAGTAGCCAAGACCCCAGTTGTTTCCACGGCCAGACTGGCCATAAACCACGTTCTCCGCACGAATGAAGTCGGGGTGCCGCTGCTGCACCCCAAGCACGACTTTCGGCTCTGTGTCGACGAGGATGCAGCGCGCTTTGCCGTCCTGCGCAAAGAAGGGCGACGTGTTCGCGACGGATCTCGACGTTTTGACTGCTGTGGATGATGCGCCGGAGGAGGTGCACAGTGCCAGCTGCGTGAAGAGTTCGTCACCGAGCTGATTGCCGCACTGCCCGATCAGCACCACGACAACAGCCATTCTTTGCCCCTTTTTGATTGCCTGTCTTCGTGCTCGGTGATGCACACACGCAGACAAAGGGTAGGCGGTGTAGAGGAAAAAGAGCGGAAGGGAGGAGGGGCGGGGTGATCGGATGTGCAGCTCTGAAGTCTTGGGTGACGTGCATCTCTTCCTCCAGCTACCTCAATAAGTGAGTGTGGTGTGTCCGTGTCCTCGTGTTGGCACCTGCAGTATCAGCACCACTGCCACCAGGCGACGGCGCGGTCAGCCAGACTCGCACTTGGACGTCGCTGAGAGCAACTTCTTCGATGGGCGCCTAGCGGACAGGAGATGACGCACCGCAGAGGCGCTACGTGCATGTGGCGATTTGTGTGTCTCGGTGTGAAAGAGGAAAACAACGGCTAGGCGTGTGTTGTGTGTGTGTGGGGTGGGGGGGGGGGGAGGGGTAGGGGGAGAGGGCGGTGGAGCAGCGATACCAACGATAGTGGAAAAAAGGTTCACCAGGAAGGGAGCGCTGAAGCCTTCATGGCGGTGCGGCGGTGCTCACCAGGCCGAAGCGAAACGTAACGAAGTGGTGAGCCTCAATTAAGTGTGCGTGTGCTCGTGTGTGGATACACTGTCAGGCAGTGCCCCCCCCCTCTGGGCGCTTTTGTTTAGCGGATTCGTGCAAATCACTCCTTCTCTGCAGCCATGCTGATATGTGCAAGCAGCTGCTCCTTCTCAACCGTTTGGTTGGATAACGAAGAACGAACCACCACCTGCTGGTGGGGGCCTTTCAGGTGTGTTCTTCTCCTGCCTTGTGGTAGCTGCACACAATGTGCAGTCACGCTTCTCTCGCGGTGAACAGCAGAGTGGAGAAGCACCAGTGAGAGAATCCGCACCGATGACAGTAGGATCCTCTACCCGGGCGTACGTACGCTTTAGTACTGTCGCCGCATGGCGCTAAAGAGAGCTCGAGAGTTTATCAGAGCCATCTTTACCAGTAACATGCGTAACTTCCACAGGAGCCAATGGATAGCGTAGGCGATAGCAAAGTGCTGAATCCAGCCACACTTGAACACCTCGGCGCAGGATGGCACAATAGTGTACCTCCGCCAACAGGATGCGCAGCTGTACGTACCAGATGAAGGGGTTGAGGCCGTCTAAATCTTCCCAGAGCCCCCGCACGACGTTCCCGTCGTTGCGCAGAACATCAAGTCCACCTTCCACCTCGACGTATGGACGCAGCACAACACATTGATTGCGCGCGGCATAGTTGCCGGCAAAGTGGGTAGGCCTAACAAGTCTGCCGACTGGTGCGCGAGCCCTTGCAAAGGGCTCGACGTATATGTATGCCTGTAAGAGACTTGGGGAGGGAGGGGGGGAGTTGAGGAGACTTTGCGTCGTGTAGAAGAGCATGTCCGCCTTAGTCAGCGCGCACACGGGCGCCCCGCTCCACCTGTACGTTGTCGAGGTGGGTGTTGTGATATTGCCGAGTCCTTTTTGCATGGCAATTCGTTGGTAGCGCAGCAGCGGTGCCGCTGTCATGTTTGTCTTCACCAGGTGATGGTTGATGTAGTACGCGAACTCAGGCAGGAAGTTGACCTCGCAGCGCGACGCCGAGGGGAAAGCTCATCAAGAAGTTCGCGTAGTCCGTCTTTCTGTCGCCGTCCTTGTCGTCGTCGTAGGAGGAAAAGTGCGGTAGAATGCTTAGCGATGTCCCCTGCAGTGCCCCTTGGAAGAGGTCGGAACAGGTCCAGAGATACTCCTTGCCGAGCACAGTGCTGATGCGAACCACACACCGCCGTGTGAAGATCACTGTTGGTATTTCGTAGAAGTAGTTCGTCCTCAACTAGAAGTTCTGCATGGAAAGAGCAATGCTGAATGGGACGACGAGGACGGCCAACAGACAAAGCACGTAGAAGAGTCACGACGCCAGCCCGCGGGGAGCATAGCGCACCCCGTAGTGCTCGTGATACAGAGGAAGGTGAATCATCATCTTGAGAGTTCGCCTTTGTGGGTGTGTGTGTGTGCCGGTGTACACGTTTTGTTGCCCTCTATAGATGGCTGTGCCAGTGTCTGGGTGTTTGTGTGTGCGCGCTACGATGATGCGCAGCCGGTGACTTCTATGCGTACACCTCTCTCCGTGTAGAGGACATCGCTTCTTTTTCGGTCTGTTTTTCTGCTTTCTGGGACTCTTTAACTCCGCGGAGGTGGAGACGGCAGGCGGGCCGGGGGGGAGGGTTTATCCGCCTCGGCTGTCAAGGAGTGGGACGTGGTGTGAAGAGTGGGGCAGTTGGTTGACGCAGAAAATGCGAAACAACCCAACCATACAGTGCAAGGAGGGTTCTTCGACGCACAAGTAGGACGATCGACACCGTGTAGACAGACGCGCCATTGGTTAGTTAGGGGAGCAGGAAAAGGGAAAGAGAACAAGAGGAGGAGGCCGGGGGGAGATAGGAGAGGGAGAGGAAAAAAGATCCCGTGTGTGGCGTTCTCGGCTTAGGCACAGGCATTGGGCGTGTGTGATTGGTGTGACGTCGCCTCGGAAGAGTATTTCGGGAGAAAGGCGGAGAGCAATGAGGGGTGAAATGGCTAAACAAGGGAAAAGACACCCCAGCCACGGTATGCACTATCACCACTACATTAGACCCTCTATGCACGAACGAGCCCGTTACTTCTCTCCTCGGCATTCGACTCGCACCTGAGAGTCTGGAGGGAGCGTCGCGCGTGGGCATTTGTCCCCAGTTATGCACGAGTTGGGGTGATGGAATTCTTCACTGGCACTTACGGTGAGAAAAAGAAATTTGTGTACCCTCTCCTGCTGCGGGCATAGCTCAGACTTGCATCCATCAGACGCCTTTTCGCTCTTTCCACAGGGTGCAGGTTCGTTTCCTTTCGCCTCTAGCACGAATACAAATTCCATGGGCCGGTAGCCTCTCCTGGCTCTCGTCCCCACCCCCCTGTTGACCTTCACCGTCCCGCCCCCGAGGTAGCCCACAAGCTGGGTGAGAAGAACTGGAAGATGGCGAGGAGGACATTGAGAGGCGAGAGGGCTTACAACAGCTAATACACACACCCACACACACACCTATGTGAGCGCCTGTGTGTGTGTGTGTGTGGGTGGGTGGGCAGACAAAAGACGCTGTGAACTTGCGCCCTCACAACGAGTTTGCTTGAGGCCCTGCGAAGAGCTACCGTGCACTCAACAGACGCACGTTGAGAACTACGAAGCGAAAACTTACTTTTCCGGTTATCGTTGCTTTCGTCCAATCAGGAGTGATCGCCTGGACCGCTCGATGACAGCGCAAGACCGCCACCGTACTCCCCTTTCACTTTGAGCACCCCACGACGCGACCCTACTCTGACATACAACCGGAGCCAAGCACCAAACTAACCCGGTCTGTCAAGAAGCCTGTCACGTCCTGCAAAGCAGCTCTTGTGGCACCTTACTCCCAAGCGTCAAGCCCACCGCCCAAGCACGACCCCGGCCCCACACACCAACGGCCAGCGAGGGCCCGGCGGGATGCGTTCGAGCCACGCCGACACTCTGCCCATCACACGTGGGTGGTGCGAACGCGTGCACTGTCGCAGGTCTCTCCGACGCAGCGCTGTCCAGGGCCTCACCGCCAGCATCAGCGGTGGTACGGCAGTGGCAGGGGTAGGGGGCCTGCCTGGCTTTCTCACCCAGAGAGAGTGAGGGATAGCGGGTCCTGTTGTGCCACGAGCTGAGGTGTTTCCTTCCATCATCCGTGGGCTCAGGGCACAGAGCAGGTGTTGAAAGACTTGCTGTGAGGCGTCCGTGCTTAACGGGGGGAAAGAGCAAACGTCACCACGCAGCCAAGAGAAAGACAGGGAGGCGTGCGAGCGTGGGGAGAGCGGGGGGGGGGGGGTGGAGCAGTCCAGGAGGCAGAGCAGCACCTCCATTTCATGATGCAGTCACTCATAGAAGCACAGGTACACACACACACACACATGAAATACGGTAGGGAGCGTTCCACCTACTGGCCAACAATAAGGCAGGAGGGAGGGGAGGGTGAGTAGGTTCTACAACACGGACCAGCTTATGCCATGCCCTCACTTCTCTTTTGGTTCACCCTTCAAAGAATAAGCCGTTCATTACGCAGCTGTGCACGACTAACGCAGTCCTTACGCTTCCATGCACAGAACGGATTGGTAGATGGAGGGTAAGGGGCCAGCGAAATGAGGCGTTGAAGGGCACAGCCCACGAGACTGCTCGTGCTACACCAACCACGCAGGTCAGAGATGCAGCTCAGAGTTCTTTGCGAAGACGCTTGTCCTGTCGCGGACTCCGCTGCGAATTTGTCGGGGTGGCACGGATACCCTCCATGTATTCCAGCGGAAGAATATCGTCGCCCTCCAAGACGCGCGATAGATACTCGAGTGACGGCAACAACTCTTCGGAGGTTTCCTGTGCAATGTACGTCCAGCACTCCAGTGGCGCCGCCGTCACATCGTGTAGGTCAGTGCAGAGGTGTAGCTCGCAGTAGTAGCCTTTTTCATAGGCGTCCATCATCTCTAGCTGCGCCTGGCTGATTTCGTACGCAGCACCGCAGACGTAAGGTGGCATTGTGCTGCGGTGTTTCACCAGCCCCTGCGCCGCCTTCTTCTCTCGCAACACCACCGGTTCCACATTGTAATACCCGAAGTTATCACCGTTCGGGTAGCCGATGGGTACCTTATTGGCAACCAGCACGTAGTCGAGCAACTTTGCGGCACGGCGCTGGTACGGCGGGCCGATGCGGACGCACACCTGCTCCCATGACATGTTAGAGCCATACGCCAAGTACCAAGTCTTGGCCTCCTGTGGCTCGGTGTTCACATTGCGGGCCTGCTTGTACACCATGAGGTGCATCGCTGTCGCGTACGAGTCGGTTTCACCGCCATCTGAGGACGCTGAGCCGGGCCTGGAGCACCGGCTGGTGTCTCCAGTGAGGCTACTGTCAGCTTGGTCGGCAGCCATGTTCACGTGTAGGTACTCACGGTAGGCCTTCTCCAGGAGCTGTACGTACGCTTGGCTGGGCGAAACCCGCGCAGAGTTAATGCAATTGCACCAGTGGTACCCAGGCCAGCGTGACGTCTCCACTGCTTCTGCACCGCGTCGTGAGCCAGCGGAGGAAGGTGCAAGCGCGGCGACCAGCCCTGGTTGAGCCGGAACCCCTTGCGGCTTTGGCAGCGGGTGCCAGCACAGCTTCATGAGGGGCTCCACGAAGAGCTTGCGCTCCAGCAGAGGCACGTCCAGCGCGGCGATCACGAGCGACTCGCACATCTGCGAGTCTGGAGCCCACGCGCCTCGGTGCACGTCGCTCATCTTGTAGCACATGAGCATGGCGTACACGTTAAACGACCCTTCGCGGGCGACAGCTTGCAGCAGCGTCTCACGCATGTTGGAGGGAAGCTCGTACAGCACACCCCGAACCCCATCGCGGAAAGCTGCCTTGTGCTCGGGTGGCGTCTCGCTCCTGCACGGGCTCGGGGAGTGGCGCGTGGTTGATGGTTCACGGGCGACGAGATTGAGCGGGGCGATGTTGACGCGGCCCAGTCGCGGCCCCTCAGCACTCACCGCATCACACAGGAGGCGGTATCCAGGAAGCAGGGCAGGGTGAGCGGAGTGGATGACCGGTGTTGTACTGCCGGAGACGGCGGAAAGACACTTTTTCATCTCCGCTGCATCGACATACGTTCCGTAGGCGAAGTAGTGAAAGCTGCTTGGCTTGTTCGAGTCCATTGTGGGCCCCATCTTTCCTTCCTTCCTGCTTGAGGCGACAAACAAGTGGGTTCGGATACAAGAGTAAGCAAGAAGTGCGCTGCGGTGTGTGTCCTTCGTTCATGCCACCACGTTTGACAATGAATCGCTTCACCTGAAGGTACACAGAGGTGTGACTAATGCACCCACCCTCACGCAGACTCGAAGAACAGTCAGCAGTGGAAATGCTGCTCGGAAAGGAGTCTCTCTGTGTGTCTGCGTGTGGAGGAGTTTCTGCTGTTGGAAGAAACTCAAGAGGAGGTCTCTATGCTCTTGAGTGAGCACGTGTTCCTCTATGTGCGTGGGCGGTGGCGTCACTGCGACACCAAGGAGAGGGAGGGTACAGGGGCGCGAAGTGGCACCGCTCAAATTGGTGTGCCGGCTGGTGGCAGCGTAGTGCATAAAGGAGGAGCACAAAAAACGGAGAGGCGCGGCGAGAGACTGAAAGTCTGCACTTCAATGGGGAGAGCAAAGCGACGAGGTCGCCCCCGGCAACAGCAGCAGCAGCAGCAGCACACCACTAGCAATGCAATCAGTAGCCAGAGGAGACGTGTGCGGGTGGATGAGGCGCATATGCACCCACACACTCGCACAAACAGGGCAAGAGATGAGGTTGGAGGAGGAGAACCGGAGTGGATCGTCAATGACGTTAGAGAAAGTGAGTGGCGGCCGAAGCAGACACTAGAGAGGGCGGACGAGTAGACAACGCCCAAGTACAGAGATGCAGATGCGCTATGGGGGTACAGGTGGACTTGTGGGGTCTCAAAGTATACCTTTTTCCGATATGCAACATACGCTCAACTTTACACTGGCCTCTCACAGGCGCATCACGCCCTGCGTAACGGTAGTAAACACGCAGTACAGCAATGCGTTGGCTCGGTGATCTGAGGAGAGCCTCTGTTTCAAACTCTACCTACCCCTGCTTGACCGGTCACCACCTGGTGTATCCTTCGGGGGGACACGCAGGCTCCGCACAGCAGTGGGCAGCGAGGGCCGGGTGGAATAAACTGGAGTTACGCTGAAACACTGCTTATTATGTGGATAGTACAAACGTGTTCGCTGTTGCAGGAGGCCCTGAGGCAACGCCGTCCACGACCTCACTTCCAGAGTCAGTAGCGGTACATCGCTCTGACTTTCCAACGTCGTAGGCACTTGCTC
The DNA here is from genome assembly GCF_000755165.1 of Leishmania panamensis. Lineage (NCBI taxonomy): Eukaryota > Euglenozoa > Kinetoplastea > Trypanosomatida > Trypanosomatidae > Leishmania > Leishmania panamensis. The sequence continues at coordinate 1,886,668 of NC_025866.1, read as the reverse complement.
CTGTCCGTACCAGAGGTAGTTCGGCAGTGGCAGGGAGAGGGGGGAAGGGGGCTGCCTTCCCCGCAGAGAGTGGGGGGTACACTGGACTCTGCGATGCCACGCACTGTGGTACCATGGCCTTCCGGGGATGTACGGAGTGCTGGAAGCAAAAACAAAGTCCGAAGCCAAGCGCGGCGCATGCCGTCACGTCCGCAATCCACTGCTCTGGCAGAGCAGTGGAAGAGAGGCGGAAGCGAGGATCTGCACTTCGTCACGATGCATTTCTCCTTTCAAGAAAGTGTAACGTACAGGAGTCACACTCCTCACAATCGCACGAAACAGCGGATGCGCTGGAGCATCTATGTCACCTAATAGCCCCCCTCCACGCTCGGTGACACACACACATACGTATGTTGGGGTGCTCCAGTGATGGATCGGATTGCCCAGACCCTTTGCCTTCTCTCTCCCTCCCTTCGTAATGCGGCTTGTCGTTTGTGTCAGGGCTGCATTTTCGTGCCGACTACTGTGGAGAGCTGAAGCAGGGAAGAGGGGAGGGAAGAGAGTCACAGCGAAGAGAGGAGAGGCGCAGTCAGGTGAAGAGGTGGTGCATGAATGTCACCGACATGGTGAGAGATGGGGGCAGACCAATGAAAGCAGAGGAGTGGAGGGAAGGCGATGGGAAATCCATCTGGGCAGAATCTATACAGGCAGGGGAGAGAGAGAGAGAAAGGCAGCAAGAGTGCGGGTGTCTCTCTGTGTGCGTAACTGCGTAGGGCTATGTTGGTAATGGTGGCGATGATGGTGGGGATGGGCTGGCAGGTGGTTTACTACCATGGCGCACAAGAACACGGCTGGAGCTGCACACGAGCGAGGGATGCAAAAGAGACACCGTCTTGTCCCAACACGAATGCTCCGCGCCACCGCCACCACCACGCGCAACATCAACAGAGCAATTCACACAGACACTGTCACGCTGTGCACAAGATGCCGCGCCTCTTCGATCTCTGATAATCGCCTGGCTTCATCCCACTGCAGCAGATCACCCATGATGTTCGCCAGCGTCGGTATGGCCTGCAGGGCTTCGATGGGGCTCGTGTACGCGACATGGGTGCGGCGGGCTAAAACGTCCACTAAGCGCTCGGCGTATGTGTCCTTCACAAGGGCCACCAGACGCACCTGTGCGTCCATCGGCCCGCAATTCGTAGCGGTGCAGAGGGAAGTCGGTGTGACCAGTTGAAGATGACGCGTGCGGCACCGGTGGATCTTCTTGAGCGTCTTCTGTGAGAACAGCGGCGGCTCGTGGTACACAAGGGCGTCGACCACCTCCTCAGCAATCCGGCGTGCCAACACTGGGGCACCGCCGTACACGTGGAGGAGCGGAACGTCTCGGCGAGCAACACCAGCAACGCCACCAGTGACGCCTGCAGAATGTCCAGCAAAAGACACAGCTTGCTCAATGCCACCCTCGTCGCCTACCCGGTGCAGTGGCACTGAAGAGAAGTGCAAGGCGTAGCTTCGATGCAAAAGCGCCCCAACCCACGGCACTTCTTTGGGTCCCTTCATATGCGGGACAATTTGCGACACGCACGAGAGTAGGCGTGACGCATCCACAGACACGCCGGCGCTACTCAGCATCGAGAGCGTACGCTGTCGCTGGGCGGCATACCCGTCCACAGGGCGCAGCGCGGCGTTGGTGTTCGCCACCGCGGTCGCCGGCAATTGCGGGAGAAAAGATATGCTCGGGCCCAGCATCACGCACTGGTCCCACCAAGGTAGCACCATCACTGAGGCAAAGCTCAGTCTCGGAGAGCTAAAGAGTAGCGCCGCGGCCTGCATTGTCTCCGAAAGCGGCGAGAATGAGGCCACTGTTTCCTGTCTTACCTCGTGTCCATCTGTGGGTGGCGTTGGTGGGGGTGGCACAGCATGCACGGCGTTGGCAGGAGCTATCAGGTAGGAGTACGCCTGGTAGCCGGCAAATGCAGCCGGAACTGTGTCACAGGCATTTTTATCGTATATGGCCTTGATGGTATCCACCCAGCAGCCTGTGCAGTTGACAACGCTGCGTGCATAGACGTCTGCCGTGGTCTCCGCATCCGGATTCAACGCTACACTTCTTGTCGATGCATCCAAATCGGCAGTGGATGGGTGTGACGAGGCGTTGCTCTGTCCCCGCCGCCGCCGCAAGAAGGGAAACCGTGCCGGCTCAGGCGACACTGGCGAACTCGCCGTGGCTGCCTTGGTAGCCAGCGCGTCTTGAACAGAGACCCGCATGACGGCCGCGCACGAAGAGGCGCGGGTCGAGCTAGACGATGAGCACATCTCCGTGTTGGTCGGCGCAGAGGCCTCCTGGATGGAGAACACAGGGACGTAGGATAAGACAGTCACGCCAAGCTCCTCTGCGGTGCGTGCGAGCGACACGGCGACTGTATTGTTGTGCAGCGCAAAGTCGTTGGATATGACGCCGCCTCGAAGTTGCACGGGTGAGGAAGACGGCGTCAAGCTCTGTGCGAGGGCCGGTAGACGTGTCTCGACGGCGAACCGAGGCAGCACGATGTTTGGACGAAACGGACCGCAAAAGATGCTCATCACCGTACTCACCATCGCTGCGCAGACGTACTCAACCATCTCCAAGGTGTGCAAGGCTGGAAGCAGTGTCGTTATGGTACGCGTCGAATCAACAGACAATAACGATGAATTTCTCGCTGGAAGTTCGGTCACGTGTACCGAGGAAGCGGTGTTATCATTGGTGGCCCCTGCTCTGGTCGCTATTTCGCAGTTGCTTCCGCCCACGGCGCCTCCCCACCGCCAGCTCTGCCAGCGTCGCAGCAGAGTGTCAGGGGCTGACACGCACCGCGGCGCGACGTTGCACCACGTTGTCTCCTCCTCGATCACTGTTGCCGCCATCCGCAGCCAGTCCCAGTTGCGCTGTCGAATGGCTCGCTGCACGTAAGGCAGCGCACCGGGAGAGACAGAAGGCATGCACGAGGTTGTGCTGCCTCCGCCGAAGTCTGCCGCGTCAACCAAAGCCACTCGTAGCCCGCGCTGTGCCGCGTCGACGGCAGTGTAGAGACCTGTAAGGCCTCCACCGATAACAAGGAGGTCAAATGGATCCGCCGCCGTACTCCGCTGCAGCGCCGCCCAGCGCGAAGAGCGGCGTGCGGGACTGTTGCTGACATCGCCGGGTCCACTGGCTGACCGGTAGGTCGATGCCGGCAGTGCACTTGAGGAGCGAAGATGCCACCGCCGATACACAAATGTGCCGGCAGCGGCGACGGCTGCAGCACGCAGCAGGCGCACGTGCAGCCGACGACTTCGCCGGCTCATGCCACTGAAGAGAAGGTTGGGCTTGGGTGGGTGGTACCGGGAACACGAGTGTCACGTGTAGCGCTCTCTTTGCGCGAGACCAGAACGCGTCGCTATGAAACGGAGAGACGAGTGAGTTAGCCTCAGCCGCTCTACCAGCCCGTTTGCTTCTCTGTGCGTATGCAGAAGTGTCACCGCTAGCCTCCGTCCCTCGTAAGGTGATGGAGTTCCTCCGCAGAAAGTTCACGTTTGCCCCCGCCTCACTTTTTGCGAGTCCCCCAGTAGCTGCAAAGGGGGTGTCGTCGAAAAAGCGAAGCGCGGGGAAAAAAACGAAAGCAAAGGAGGATTGAGGGAGAAGAGCGAGCACGACGCATCGCGTGGAGAAGCGGGAATGTGAAGAGAAGAAGGGAGAGAGAAGCTGGCCACGGCAGCAACGCGTCTGCTACGCTGATGTATACGAGCGTGGCGGGTGCGGCCCGGCAGAATGTTTTCGAGAGAACATCCCGAGAGGGGGAGGGGGAGTGGTACAGCGCAACGCACCGAGGTAATGGCCTGACGGTCCTTCTACCTAGTAGAGACGGCGTCCCATATTTTTCTTAGAAGGGTAGAGGCGCATGGACGAGTACATCGGCCTCTCTGGCGGCACACACTTCCTGTGCCACAATCTGGACTTCAGAGGGTCAAGCGTCTTAGCAAGGTACCCCGCTTTCCTCTTCCCGACAAGGAAGTAGAGAACAAGGACACACACGTCCACACACATGGCCAGAATGATACCCAACGCTTCTTACACAGCTTAATCGACTCATGCATTACACGTGTGTCACTGCACACCAACACAAAGGAAAGAAAAACTAAATGAAGGAGAGAGCAGCGAGTGCATTAGAGGGAGGGAGAGACAGTGGAGAAGTTCTCCATGAGTGGAGGAGTGTGTGCGTCCATGCGCTCGCTATTCGTGGCCCCTGTGGCATCAGGGGAGGGGGGCAATCCACAACGGCTTTCTCTCTCCTTCACGTATGAATGCCGAGGGGCTACCGGCACACAGGTGCACTCGCCTAGTGACACCCACGCATCTGGAGAGAGCGATACACCAGCGGATCGCCACCTTTGGCAGAAGAAGGCGAAAAGGCATTCCCCTTACTCCCCACCCGTAAGTCCTCACCGCTTCTTGTAAAGGGATGGGACTAGCACATCACTCGGCTCGTGGCGCAGTTGCGTGTTGGCAGCCGCCTGCTTATCCTTCTTGATGAAGTCGAAGGCAACAAAGTAGTCTCCGGCGACGTCGCTATAATCCATGTCGAAGCCGATGTCTTCGACGAGCTCTGCAAACTTGCGTGGGAACGGCACACGGGAGCGCACTTCGATGATTTTGAGCAGTCGCTTTGGCTTCAAGATGCGGAAGGCCTCGAAGAGGCTCTTGACATAGTCCGTCGCCATTAGACTGAGCGAGAAGACGCAGATGTCCACGCTGTTGTCCTCGAGGGGCACCCTGGTGGTGTCCGCCACCGTCACCAGGGGATTCAGAGCAAAGAAGTCGAAGGAGTGCACCGTGTAGCCCTTCGGCTTCAGCGCCGCGGCGATCTGGGCTTCGCCGCAGCCCATATCCGCCACCACCCACGAGGGTGGGAGGTGTCCTGGCATGCTCTTCCCCTTGTTCGCGAGAAACCGCCCACGTCGATCCCCTAGCAGCGCCTCCACAATGAGTGTGTTCGGGTTCATGGGCCACTGCACAAGCTGTTGGTGGTAGCCAGTGTGGTAGTCGCGGAAGGTCGACTCATCGCGCAGCAGCCGACTCGCTAGCGCTGTAGGGGCGTTGTACACCTGCTCATTCAAGAGACGGAACGTGCTGGCATTCAGACGTGCGCGGAAGTGGTCGAGTAGATCCTCGTCACCCTTCTGCCGCAAAACACGACGGCGCTGAGCGGCGCTACTAGCCCCGGCTGCCTTGGCCAAGTTCTGTCGCCCGGGGTCGACGATGCTGTTGTATTTAGGGACGCGATGCTCCTTGCGGTAAATCTTCTCCTCCATCTTGTTGGAAAACGGCACATTTTTGCGGTTATTCGCCGAGTCACGGCTCGCCATGTAGTCGCCATGTGACACCACCGGCCCTTTTAGCGTGCTACCATCCTTGCGCTTGACAGCCGCCTCGGCAGCTGCAGCTGCTGCGCTGCTGCTGCCTGAGCCACCCCTACTACGCACAAGCCCCTGGGACGCTCTCTTGGCCTCCTTTTTCTTCTGTTTCTTATCGTATTTCTTGCGGAAGTGGCGGCCGCCAAGCATGTCTGAGAGTACTAACGCACTGCCGTAGTTGAACGCAGCGGGGATAAGGGGTGGGAGAGACTCACCTGTGGTGCGAATATGCAGCACACACGCATGCGGAAAACGAGGAAGAGGGAATGCAGAGAGAACTAAGAGAGCGTGTAACAGCAGCTCAACGATGAGCACCGTCACCGGCCCATTGGTGACACACGGTGAGCAAGAGAGGAGAACAGCAAAGACGACACGGTCGGAGACGTGGGTGTTTGAAGGCGTCGCACTCCAGTTACACATCCATGCCAAAGGCAAAGCGTGGGCGTAAGTGCGAAGAGGTGAAGAGGGGGGGAGAGGAGATGAGCCGAGATGAGAGAAGCACAAGTAGCTTCATTCCCCGCGTAGGTGGATGAACGGCAATGACATGAACCAGAAGGTGGAGGGACGAAAGACCCAAGTCATGTAGGATGAGCAACTTAAATCAGCGATCGAGGCCGGTACAGGGACAAGATGCGGTGTATGCGCATTCACCACTTTGGTCTCTGTGGGGGGTGCCTTCGGCGAGCTGGGTGAGTCAATGCAGGGATGTGTATACACGTGTGTCTAATAGGCGGTGCCGTAGTAGAGCTGCCCGCGCAGACGCACACGTCGATGCCCTCTGCCACTTTTATGACGAAGTTATGCCCACCAACAAACGCACGCGCACATCTGCTGGCAGCGGTCCGTGCGCACGTCCGCTCTTGAGGTAGCGGCAGTGCTGTCTCAGCAGTCCAATGGCGACGTGGGGCTTCGGCAATGTGCCACACGGGGAAGGGAGGAGGGGGAGGGGAAAGGCAGTCCGCGAGCGGTGGTCCTCTTTCGCTCGTGTGCGTCTTGCTGGCATCCAGTGCTTCACCCTCACACTCCTCCCCCCTCCCCCCGCCCACGCCTCGTGACACGCGCAGAGAGATGTAGATATGTATGTCGATATCATGACCACCACAGCCCTCGAGCCGCATACTACAAGCACTCCTCATCGTCCGTTCCCTCATCGCTCTGTGACGTCTCAGAGACACTGGCGTGGCTACCGGATACCGCAGTACGTCCGTCCTCAGAAGCCAGTCGCCGTCTCGTCTGAGCACTTCGGCGGCCGGCAGCCGCCGTGCTCTTCACGATGGCGGCACACTGCGCCAGGAACTCCTCTCGGCTTCCCGAAATACGGCGCAGCACCTCCGAGGCACTTGTGTGGAAGCTGCTCATACGGTACTCATGCGCCTGTACCCCAGGATCGGTGTAGACACGTGTGGCCATGGCATCGTCAACCGCGGCAGGTACTCTCGCGGCGGATGTGTTTGTGTGGCGGGTGCTGTTTGTAGGGTGAGGCTGCAGAGAGAGCGTCGACTCCACAACTTGTACACTCGACGACTTGACAGTGCCATCAGCCCCCACTGCGTCGTCCTCCCCTGCCATCAATGTGCTCGTGCAGGGAGACGTCCTCGAGATGCCGGAGAGTGACTCTACTGTGGCGCTGGGCGAGATGGCCGATACATCCGTGGCCGCCACGGCTGTGCCTGGTGAGGACGTCCGACGGACTTGTGCATCGTGTCGCTCGCCTTCATCTTCACCACAGACTTGGGTAGTCCTCCTTGATGAAGGGGATGGTGCTGCCGCAGAAGGAGCGAGGCGCGCGAGTCGACCACTCTCCTCAGAGGTAAAGCGCGTCGCGCCTGTAAGCGAAGTGACCTGGGAGTGGCCGGCTGTAGCGCGTCGTCTATCCGCCGCGTCACCTTCCCTGGAGTGTGCAACGTGCGCTTTCGCAAGCACGCTCGATGCAGGGGCGGTAGCGCCCCGTAAACTAGCAGGGTGGGTGAGGCGGCCCTCCCGCTGAACATCGCGCGCCACACGGGCAGACACCAGCACAGCTGGGTGAGCTGGTTCATCCAGTCGGGCTGCGGATTCCAACCACACTTTTCCTACACCGCTGATGGCATTTGCGCCGGAGGAGCAGGGTACCGACGAGCTCGACGGCGACGGTGTTGCGGTGGCCGAGTGGGCAAAACGGAGGTGCGGGGATCCCGTAGACGTTATAGGTGTCAGCAGAGCGGTACGTAGCTGCTCTCGCCGCATCTCGCTCACCGCCTGCTCCTCCGCCTCCTTGGCTTTCTTTTTGTAGGCGCGGAACTGCTCCTCAAGTCGAGCGCGGCGGCCGCGCTCATCGTCGAGTTGCTGACGCAGTCTCTGGAGCGGCTCCGCGGCACTTGCAGCAAGGGCCTGCATTTTTGTGTCCTTCTCGCGGAGCTGGCGCTTCAGCTGAGCAATGGTGTCTTCAGAGCGCACTTTATAGGCCGCTGCCGAGCGCTGATGCTCGTGCTGTCTCTCTTTCCACTGCAGCTCCGTCTGAGCGGCCTTCATCTGCGTCTGCTGGTGCTGCGCCTGCTCCTCGAGCACGTCCTGCTTGAGGCTTTCCATCTGCGACCGGAGAAGCTCGATGGTGTGGTTTGCGGTGTCTATGTGCTGTTGGAGTGTTTTTACCTGCTCCGCCGCGCTCGCCTCTTGCAGCTCCAGCCGCCGCTTGTAGTCGCTCAGCATCTCTTGGTGAGAGGTAGCCTCCTGCTGTGTGGCTGAGTCTCGCTGAAGCAACTGCTGGCGCAGCTCTTGTGCCTCAGCGTGCAACGAGGCACGCTCTGCCTCCAACTGCTGTGCGCGGTGCATAGAAGAGTTCACGAGCTGCTCGTATTCGCCCTTGAGAACCGTGTGGGCTTCCTTGAGTAATTTGTACTTTCGATGGTTCTTTTCAAGGTAGGACATGCGCTTTGTCGCCTCCGCTAGCAAGTCCTGGTAGCTCTGCGAGGTTTGTGTGAACTCCGCCTCTACCTGGGCTAGGGCAGTCTGCGCCGATGCCTCTTGCTGCTCCCGCCGTTCCTCAGCGGTGCGCGCCAGCTGCTGTAACTGCGCCTCACGCGCTTGCCAGTCCACTTCCCTTGCCTTCCAAACCTTCACTAGCGATTCATGTTCTGCGACTTCAGCGGCAGCTTTCTCCGCCAGCGCACGCCACTGCACCACCTGCGCTGCGTGCTCGCTTTGACTGCTCGCGAGGGTGGCATACTTGCCTTGCAGGACCTCCAAGGCGTGGGCTGAGTCTTCATGGTCCATTTTACGCTGAGCTGCCTCGCGACGCGCAAGCCGTAGCTGTTCCTCTGCTTCCATCAGACGCTCCCGCTCCGTCTGCAGCGACGATTGAAGGAGCTGCTCCTTGATGGAGAAGGACGTGGCGAGCTCGTCAGCCGTCTGCTTCGCTGCGCTCGCCCGCTCGTGGGTGAGGGACTGACGCAGCTCTGCCAACGCCTGTGCATGATCCATGCGCAGCTGCAACATTGCCTCCTCCCTCGCCTGCAGCTCGGCTCGCAGCTGCTCGACAACACGAGCGTCAGCGAATGCTCTGGCAGAGGTGGCGGAGTGTGGCAACACGGCGGGTGCGACAGGCACTAAATCAGCAGCAGTGCACGACGGAGGCGCATGGACTCTCTTCGGATGTGGAATGAGTTCCCTGAGCTGAGGAAGGCTGCCTCTTTCAGCAGCACCTTCCTCGTGCGCACGCCCCTCCCCCATTGAGACTGTCGTGCATGAAGAAGACGAGAAGGACGATGATGCGGGCATATTTCGTGGGTGTGACGCAACCGTCGCTGCTGCAGTCGCACGCTGCGGCGGGGACGACGTCGCCCAGGATGGGGCTGGTGGTGGAGGATCGATGAGCAGTTCCTTGAAGATGTTTTTCCACCTCCGTCCAAATTGCGACAGCATCCCAGCAGGCGCGGTGTCCCTCGTCTTCCGCAGGCCAGAGCGGGTGTGAAGGCAGGACTCGTCTCGACTTCGGCTCTGTGCTGAGCCAGGGCTCATGAAGAGCGGTGTGGCTGGGTCAGACACGGGAGTTCCGCTGAGCTGCTGCGACGGCGAGCGCCGCCGACGCACGGCAGAAGATGCGGTAGGTCTCTGCGTGGATTGCTGCGCCGCCATGTGGGCACGGTACGCTGTGGCCTCGGTAGTCTTAGCTGTTGGCGACGGTGATGATGCTACCGAGGAGCCATATAAAGCAGAGAACGACGCCGGTGGCGGTGTATAGGAGGCAGCTCCGGCAGGAGGAAGATCACGGCTGTCTTGGCGCTCCTGTCGCTGCCTCCACGGAGGCGGTGAGGAAAAGCCGGGTAGGTGTGACGAAGGTGCGTGCAGATCGGGGCGGCGCAAGTGGCGCGGTGGCTTTGCGAGAGACGCCGGGGATGACTGCGCGGTGCCGTTAGAAAAGTTTAGCGTTCGATGCGGCGTCGACGCCAGTGGCAAAGAACGCCGGTGAGGTGGCTGCGCCTGCAGAGACGGAGACCCGACAGTGGCAATAGTAGCCTGACGAAGCGCACGAGACGCGTGCCACTGTCCGTGGTGGCGACTAACGGACAGCGGCTCGCGATTGGCTCCCTCATCCTCGTAGTTGTCATTGTCCTCCCCTGCCTCATCTCTCTCGTAGACGTCCGTGTTGTCGTCACTCGCAGTGACGTCGGGCAGTGCATCGCCTTTGTCGCTGTCAAAGTGGTCGTCGTCGCTGGTGTCGTACTCGTTGTGCTCGAACTGTCTCGTGTGTTCCGTCACGGGTGCGCGCAAACGCTGCCAGTCGCTTGGAGCGCTGCCATCGTTGTACGAATCTCTCATTCTCCGGGAAGAGGATTGCACCGTCGACCTCGGCTGAAGGTCTGCACTGACGCCGCTGCGACCATCGCTGTAGCTTCTGCGGATGCTGCGGTGGGGTTTATGGCGCCGCACCTCGGCATGCCTCTCGTCCTGCAATGAGTCCTGGAATCCTCTGTTATGACAGCGCTGCCCGCGCTTCTGCCCCCTCTCCACCACTCTTGCGGCTCTCGGCCTCCCGTCGATTTCCACCGTCGATGCCGCGGCGCCGCGGCCGGTCAGTTGGTAGAGCTGCTCGATGCCGTGGTCAGTGCGGTCGATAAGTCGCTGCAGCTCTCGCGGAATGTCGTGCTTGTTGTATGTACTGTGTGTCATGGTTCAGGAGGAAATGAGGGAGGAAGCCGCACAGGCACCTTTGCAGAGTACGTATAGCGGTGCAGGCGTACCTGGGTAAAGACACTTGCGGGAAGCGGACGTCTCAAGTCAGCGACGCGACAACCCCAAAGAAGAAGAAAAAGTGCGCGGGTGCGTGTAGTGTGGATCAGATTCTATGGATGCGCATATATATGCGCCTTGTGTTCGGTACGTATGTCCGGTACAGGTATACGTGATTGTGTATGAGCGCATGGATACGTGGGCGATGAAGCAGATCCAGCGTGCGCAGCGGTTGCTGCGGAGAGTCTTCGTCGAGGTATGCCCCGTGCTCTTGGCTCTACAGGTGGTAGGCTAGCGCGCCGTTGCGGTGTCTCGCCAGGTTGACCCTTTGCTGTCAATGAGATGGAGCACCTGAGGTCTACAGCGCTGTGATAGACCCATCAATCTTCTGGAGAAGGAGAACACGTTGGGAGAAGAGGTCGGTACAGTGATGAGAGGAAAGAGCCCGAGGGCCGCGTCAAAGTGTAAAGAGAGGAGCACACCGCTCATGCAAGCGCAAACTGCAGGAGTGTAGCTGGAGCACCACAGCATACACGCACACCCTCCTCTTTCTCTCTCTCTAGGGTAGCCTTCTCTCGGTCCCCTGTTAGGAAGTCACGTGCATGAGTGCTGGCTGAATGTATGCGGATGAAGAGCAGAGGAAGCGAGGCTAAGGCGGAGTCGAAAAGAAGAAGAGAGAAGTATGCAACTCTACGCGAAACGAAAAACGTGCAGGTGAGCTGCGCGCATGAATCTGCAAGCTCTCGCCAAGCCTCGGACAGCGTGAAAATCGTGTGCCGCCCCTGAGTGTCGAGATGCAGAGCACCTTACTTTCTATGCTGAGGTTAGTGCGGCGCTAAACACTTCGCCACCCACTGCCGCCTGCTTCATACCAATCAAGCTCCACCCGGCCAGTCTTCGCTCAGCAAGTCGATGACGCTGTTGGACGTAGCCACCTCCGCGACCAACCGTGATGAAAACTGCCGAGGCCGTACGCGACGACGACTAGAATCGCTGGCGCTGGCTGACTGTTGAGAGAAGGTGGCGGCGCCGTCTGAGCACGAGGACGATGCGCACGTACGGTTTCGTCGTCGCACGCGAATGAGACGGGCGTTGAGCCGATGAAACAGGGATGCGGGTGTGCTGCCTCCTTCACCGTCATCCTTTCCTTCTGTACGTTGATCTGCAAGGCGTCCTGATGAGCGTTCATGGGACATGGGATGCGCCATAATCGACACATGCGTAGGATGTAAGGAGGCGCTAGTGGGGCCACCGTTTTCAGACTCGGATGCACTGCTTATCGCTGTGTCCTCCTCCCAGCTACTCACCGACTCCATGCTCAACGCGATAGGACGACAAAGACAGCAGAGTCGAGAGAAGTCTCTCGTCCCCGCGGTGGCTTGACGGCAAAGTAGTGGCACGAGCACGTTGTTGCCAGAGTTCTCTGAATCTGTGTAAGGGGATATGTTGGGCATGCTGGCCCCTGCATCACTACCTCTCGAGCGAGGCGGCGGGCTCTGCGCGCACGCGGACGCAGCGGCAGCATGCGCAGCACCGCCTCCGCTACCTGGTTGATTGCTCAGGCGTGCATGTGGGGCGGCCTGCATACCCGACTGCCGCAGCGGTGCTCGGCACCCTCTCCTTGATTGCAAAGGGGGCTTGAGGGTCGTGTTGAAGATCGGTGGCATGGAGAGTTCATTCTTTTATGGCTTCGGGCTGATGAGACAAGGGCAAGAGAAAGAGAGAGAACGAGGCAGAGGCAGGCTCACACCACCTGGGGCGCCCAGTCCACCTCGCCGGGTGCAAGCAGAAGAGAGATGCCTTTCTGCGTCCCTTCTCCCGTGCGTGACGATCGTCTGCACTACCATCCCATAATTACACTAAGCGGGGGCACGTGCGCACAGCCGTCAGTGGTTCCCAATGTGCGGAGGTAAAGTGGAAAGAGGGAGAAAGGGACACTAAAGAAGCGGGCAAGCGTGATTGATAAGGTGAAGAGCACGACTGGTCACAGTTGGCAGAAGTGGCAGAGCCGCCGGCACTCATGACTACTCTCACGTGTCCGCCCCATCGTATTCGAAGCGAAGCATCTCTCCAGCGCAAGGCAGCCGTAGAGATCCAGTGGAAGACGATGGGGAAGGGGAGTATGGGACGCACGCGCACGCGTCAAATGACTTCAGCCACGCCAATGTTATAGGGTGGTGGTGGTGGTGGTGGAAGGGACTAAGCGCACAGCACGTCAAGCAGACATATCTCGCCGAGGTGCTTTCCCGTGCATTGGCTTTACTTTCCGATTCATGTCTCTGATGTCTCCCTCTTTTCGCTCTATTATCGACGTTAGGCCTGACGGCGGACAGAGAACCGTGGGGAGAGGCGAGCACGGGGAAGGAATATCGGCAGTCACAGTGGAAACTAATGAGACAAACTCACGCCCATGATCCTACACACCGCCGGTACGTGAAATAACCTTCTACTGGCGTAGATTCACAAAGGGGATGGAGAAGTCAAGGCCAAAGTGGAGGAGATGGCGGTTGCTGAGCATCACGTTGCTGCGGAGCTGCTGTCGACGCCGCCGCTTTCCGCCACTACCACTGCCGGCGCGAGCGTCAGCCTCGAAACGCACGCGCGCCTTCGTCTGTCGCAGACGCGCTTCGTCGGCAAGTGACTGCGCGGAGAAGACGGCGCGCGTGGCGGCGCGGACGGTGGCGTCCTGAGCGGGGTACGTCGCTTCCCGCAGCGCCAGCACGGCCGGGGATGGGTTCTGCGTCCAGGGGAGAGGAACAAGCTCTGACCATGGCTCAGCGGCCGCGCTCGCCCATTGTGCTGCAATATCGTCGCGGCTGTTACTAGGCAACGATGAACACGCGGCGCGCAGCACCGACTCGTACGGGTACTGCCATGAAGGTGAGGGGTTTACAATAGGGTCGGCAAGGACGCTCTTTTCTGGGAGGGAAAAACTATCTAGGTGGCGGTCGCGCAGCACCAGTACGCCCGGCAGGCTCACCGCCTCCTCCCGCACCTCGAGGTTCAGCACATTCTCCACACCGTTCACCGTCAGGATCAACTTGACTAAGCAGGCCTGCACCGCCTCGATCTCCATCTTGACCTTCGTGCTGATAACGATTGGCGCCGGCGCATCCGCTGCGGCAGAGGCTTCCGTCACCGCTGATGGAGACGCATTTGCCACTGCTGGAGTGCTGTGCACTGCAAGATTCTCTCTGCGTACCCGCAGTGGTGGCGGCGGCGCGGCCGCCAGCGCCTCCAGTCGGCTCGTCCCCCCCTCCCCGGTTGTCTGGCGGGTGTCACCCGTGTTTGGGAGCTTCACGCCTGCCAGCGACCAGTCAACGCGCAGCTCGTTCGGCAGCCCCAGCTTCTTCACGGCGACCTGGTTGTCAAAGAGGATCTGCACACGCTCCCCCACGTAGAAGCGCGTCGGCAGTGAGTATGCCTCCTGCTCCGGCACACCGCGGCGGGTGAGCAGGCGATGGTGTACACAGACGCCAGGTGGAAGGGCAACGTAAATGCGATCACCACCACCGTTCCTCCCTTCGCCATGGGCTTCATCGCGCTCCAGGAACGACTCCAGTAGAGACGAGGTGGCTTGACCAACGTTGGCTCGACTGCTGCCGCCGCTGTTGCCTGTGCGCCCTTCCGGGCCAGATCCCGCTGCCGCGCCACCACTGGCTGAAGACGAAGCGTCTCGCATACCGAGATGTTTGTACTCCGCCTTGTCGTACGCGTCAGGGAAGTAGTGCACCAGCCCTGTTCGCACCGCTCGCCGGATCAGTGCGGTGGAGATGACAATTTGATCGGTGTGCAACGCCACGCAGCCTTCCGGGTCCAGCAGCGTGGATGGGGAATCGATGCGCTTGCGCAGTTCATCCAGTGTATTGACCTCGGCACGAGCACACAGCAGCACATACTTGGCTCTCTCTGCCGCTGTTGAGTTGAACCCCAACGGAGAAGAGGCGGACGGGCCGTCTTGTGCCGCCCCCGTATTCAGACGTGCTGCTGCAGTGGAGGCAGTCGCACTGTAGTTGCGATGGAGCTCAATGCTGCGGTGCCAACAGGCACCATCCTCGATGAGTGAGAACCACTCCTTCGGAAACCCCTGCAACGCCACCCCGCGTGGCAGGAGAGAGTCCAGCTGCGCCAGGGTGTACGGCTGGTTCGGGTGCCGGCTGAGAAATTGTAGCAGTTCATAGTGTTTCGTGAGCTGCGCCGGGCTGAGGATGAGCTGGAGCTCACTCATAATGAAGAAGCCCGTCGTGTGGTGGGAGGAAGAGGGTGGAGATGCCCAAGAGATGTCGACGTGCAACTTGGGGCTGTTTTCTTAGCGGCTGTGCAGTGCCAGCTGGGGGGCAACATCGCGCAGGTGGAAAGGGGAGAGGTCTTGCCTCTGTATCAGTCTTTGCCGCTCACACCTCACTGCGTGTGCTGCTGCCGTGTGTGCGTGCGTACATGAAGTGTGCGGGTGTGTGTGTGTGTCTCTCTCTCACCGTGTGTGCTGTGTAAGGAGGGAGGGGAGGGTGGAAAAGTCAGCGTAAGAGGTTACAGAGAGAGAGAGAGAAATAGCTCCACACAAAGTGGAGAATGAGAGAAGAGAGTGGGAGCGCTGAGGTGAGGTGGGGCAGCGGGTCGACAATGGCGAAGTTGAGCAGGCCGGGTGGAGGGAGCGAAAGAAAAAAGGGGGGAGGTGTGCGAGCGAGATGTGGCAGCTACCCCACGGCACAATGCTGACACGCGGGCGGGGGTCGGTATCGCGTAGACAACACGACTGAAGAGGGGAAAGTCGAGATTGTCTCTTCAATGCCTTGACACAATGGGCCATCTATCATGCACCTTTCCTCCACAGAAGCGCCGCCGCAGTTTCACGAGCCAACTTGCTCTCCTTCTGCCCCTTCACCATCGGCTTCAGTGATCGTGGCTGTGCGGGGCGTGTGAATGCATTACTGGATTAGAGTCTTGTTCTGTGTGAAAGAAAGATCTAACGTGTGCCAGCACGCCCCTACACCACAAGTTGGCCAATGTGCCCAAGAGACGGAGAGGGTCCAGCCCATGAAGAAGGAACAGAGGGAGCCGCATCGCTTAGGTGCTTTCCCTGTACGCTCCTTCACAGCACGTCGTAGACCGAGCTGAGCGGCATCACTACAACCGTCACGGACACTTTCAGCTCATGATCCCGCTGCATGTGCAGCACACTCAGTTGCCTCTGTGCATTGATCTGGAGTGTCAGCCGTTCGAAGCCGCCAAAAAGAGTACCGACAGCTGCACCACCACTACCACTGCCACCAGCCCCAACGGCGGAGGCGGCGAGACCCATCAGGATGTAATCAGTGTTCGACAGGCGCCCATCCCGCGTGCTGGAGCCTCCACCACCGGGGACTATGCCACGCAGGCGTCCCCCGCCAGTTCCACCGGCACCGGAGCCGCCGCTGCTGCCACCACCGCCCCCTGTTCCACCCCTTGCGCCACACGCCAAGGCGAGATGGTGAGTGTAGACGCGTGTGCTGGCGGAGCGCTCGCGCGACAGCGACAACAGTACTTCAGAGTTGGCGTTGACGTGCGCCTCTACCTCGCCGTATGGACCGCCCTCACCGCGCAGAAGGACGCCTAGTTTAGGGTCAATACGGATAGACACTTCGGTGCACTGCGCCGCTGTGACGTCGGCGATGAGGTCGCGCACGGCGTCGCCCTGCAGCGTCACCTGCGCCAAAAGTGCCGCCTCGGAGAAGCGCAGATCAAGTAAGTGGTCGCGCACGTTACGGGTGACGAGTAGTGACTGAAGCATGCGATCCCCGCCCACACCGAGGTCCGACAGCGTCGGTGAGCCACCACCCGCAAACCGATCTGCTGGGGTCAGCTCCACGAGAAGCTTCGCATCGTCGGTCGGATACGCGAGAACGGCTCTTGTCGACGCTGTTGCCACTGATGGGCCAAGCATGAGTAGCGCGTCGATCAATGTAGGGATGTGCAGCGCAAAGCGCGTCTCGACGACGGCGTACTCGGCGAAGAGGTTCTTCGGCAGGGTGCATGTTGCTGTCATGTTCTCATCCGTACCCTCAACGTGCAGGACGACATGCGAGTCGGTGAACACGACAGTGGCCCACCCATCGCGACTGACCGACACAGTGTGCAGTGCGCGAAGGAACACTGGCGGCGACGCAAGACGGCAGTAAATAGACATGTGTGGGCGCTGCGAGCGCACCTACGTCCGTCTCTGCTTCTCCCTTGAGGTGTGGGCACAATAGTGTTTTACCTTCGGTGTTTGAGCAGCCGAGTAATGGCTAGCGATGGGAGAAGGAGGGGCATAGAAAGTGTCCACGCGTAGGCCCCGGCGTGAGCAGCACGCAGCGGCATGTGCGCGACTCCCACACAGCAAGGCAGAAGGCAAAATGTGCCGATCTCGGCATTCCAACAGGCAGCAAGGGGCGTTTTCGGCAATGATGGAATCAGCAAACGAAAGTGAGTGAGTGAGAGCGAAAGAACAACACCAAAGCAAAGGGAGGAGGGCGTTGTTGATTTCTGCATGTGTTGTACCGCCTTCAGATGCCTGCACATCTGTGCATATACTTGGGTGCGCAGGTAACACACACACACACCACACGCACACGCACTAGAAAACTCTGGAGAGAAAGTTCAATCTGCACCATCGCACCTCATGAAGCGAAGCACTCGTTAGAAGACGGCACAGACACGCATCCGATTATACGGCCCTTTTTTCTTGGCCAAGTACCCGTGCCCATTTGCTCGACGGAGGCAATTTCCACTCATCGAGCAAATCTCTCTTCGGTGTTTGGGGCCTTTCCTACCGATGCAACGCTGCGACGTCGGTCTCAGTAGCTGAACCTGCACCTATACTGCTTAGCCCTTGCCTTATTTGGTAGTGTCGATGCAAGCGACAAAGACTGCATGTACGTGTGTGTGTGTGTGTGTGCGTGTGTATGCTGACATGGCTGCGAGCCTGTCTGCCAGTGCTGCCCAAGGCACACATCCACACAAACACGTGAAACAGCAATAAGAAGAAGGGTAAGCGCAGGTAATGCAAGGTGGGAGAAATAAACGAAAGGAGGCTGACGAGCCCCGCGCGAGCCCGTGCGCTTGTCTGTCTCTCTGTGTGTGTGTGTGTGCTAGCTGAGTGAACAATACACACACCCACAGACAGACAGAGGCACAGACAGACAAAGCAGCTTAGGACTGGACAAGACGGCAACAGAGCGGGAAAAGGACGAGCGGCGAGCGAAACGAGACCATAAAAGAGAGACAAGAATAGGGTGGGGCAGATGGGCAGTGCAGAGGCACCGAGCGATGGAATACTCTTCGATCATGTCACACACAGAGCATGGCGACATGGAGTCAAAGATGTCGCACAAGGAAGAGGGGAGCAGATCGCCTCCCTCCCCCCTTGGTGAATGTGCACGTAGACGTACAACCAAAGAGGTGACAAGGGGGGCTAGACAGGAGTCGCACATATCGAGGGGGAGGGAGGGGGGCAAGTAGGGAGAAAGACAGGGGTGTCGGAGGAAGGGAGATGGTAGAGACCGGGGACATGATCGCTAAAGAATCAACGTGGAGAGAAGGCAAAAATAAAGGTAAGTAAAATACGCACATGCCTACAGCACGCCAGACCTCTCCAACCCCCCCTCTCCCTCGTCCCGCCGCATCCTCCCTCTTAGAAATAATAAGTGCCAAAGAAGAAAAAGTTGGTGCCATACACCCCACTTTCCCATTTCAAAGCCGGACGAAAGCGCCAGAGAGCAGACCCTTCCAGCTGTTCGCCCCCCCCCCACTCTCTCTCCCCAATCTTCCCCTTACACACAAGCATACATGAATACCTCCCGACATGCGCATGCAACGTTCAAAGCTGAAGCTAAATGGGGGAGATACGAGAAGAGAAAAGAGAGGGACAGAGCTGAAAAATTCACTCGCTCGTCAGTGGACATGTCTGCTCGGCCTCTCTCTTTCGCTCTCTCATCCCTCGTCAAAACACCATCTTCAGACCTTCATACACCCCATTATCAATGGAGGATGACGTATGCCCTGTCCACCGTGGCGCCACCTACTTGTGGTACTCCAGCCCGGCCAACAAACACGCGAATGAAGTGCCTGTACTCGGCAAAGTTCGCGCCAGGGACAAGGTACTCGCCCTCCGCCATAGACCAGCCCGTTTCGTGGAAGTAGCGTGCCGGCAGCGTAAAGTCGATAATGCGGTGTCCGTCCTCCGTAGTGGTGCTGATCGGCTCCACGCACGGCAGTACGCTGCTGTACGGCAGTTCGCCTAACGACTTTGCCACAGCGTCTACCGGAGAGGGTGGCTCTGCTTCCCAGGCCGCTGCCATCGACACAAAGCCTGGCTGCAGAGACAACGCGTGTAATATCAGATACGTTGGGGGTGCCAGTGAGAAGGAATCACTCGTGTCCTCATGTCGTCGCAGCGCCTCCAGCGGACTTACCCAGAGCAGCTCCGAAACTTCACTGGCCTGTCCGAGGAGCGGCAGCTCCTGTGGTGGGATGTGACGAACCGCCGCACCAGGATTTGCCTCATTACCACGAGATGTCTGAGTGGAACATGGCATGGGCACCTCTTCGTGTGACTCTGCGCTGACCAGAGCAGAGTCCACAAGAGCAGCATAGAAGTAGGTGTCGTAGCGGTGCTTGAACTGTCGCGGCGACACCCACCGTGCAACGGGACGGAGGCTCGAGACGGCAGGAAGGTCGTAGACGGAAAGCGGCGTCGCGGAGAGGGACGAGACGGAACCAGTGGACGCGCGGTCTGCTGCACTCGCATCGCGTGACTTCTGCCACTTGATCCACTGGGCCTCTGTACAGATGTGACCATCTCTTCGCAAAACACACGCAGTCTCCTCGGCGAGCTCGCGCAGTGCCCCAACGCGACAGGCCCACGCCTCCACCTCTGCTTCTACAGCGGACGGTTGCGCGCACGACTCAAGGAAGTCCTGCGTCATCTTCTTGTCCTCTGCATCCTGCAGATGCACGTGGTAGTTCGCCGCCAGGTAGTGCTTCGCCGTGGCGTAATCGATGCCCTCGATACCACCGCCAGGGAACACGTAGAAGCTCGGCATGAAGCGTGCCTTGCTGTGCCGCTTCATCATGAGAACGTGAAGGTCATTCTCCCGAGAAGCATTGTTGCTTGTCGTCCGCCGCTGCTGCGATACGGCGTGCTGTGGCCTTCGAGCGAGGAGGAGAATGGTGGAGGCCAGCCGTGGAACAGCAGCCTTTAACTCGAAACTCATCAATGTGGTGTACTGTGTGGGGGAAGGGGGAGAGAGGATGCGCTTGCGGTACCGCGCCACGAGCCGAGCGTGTTATGTGTGTGTGTGTTGGGGGGGGGGGACGGTGGAGTGAGGCAGAACGATGGCGGTAACGTTGCAAAGGGGGGGTCGTGCGAGCATGACTGTCTCCATCATGGCGTAGGGGTGAAAGATAAGGATGGCACGGCCAAGGCGGAGGAGGCACTCAGAGTGCCACCAACTCCAACCAGTGATGATGCTCACCAGAGCTTCGATGTGTACCCCCCCCACACATCATCACCACCACTATCACAGATGCGCACAATGTACCATGACTCCTTTGAGAGCACTTCTACTTTCTAAGGCCTCATATGGGGCTAAGCGCTGAAGCAAACAGGTACTCGGTTGTGTGAGGTGATGGCGTCGGATGTCTACACGTGAACCTTTCCACTGGCTTTCACTTTACATATCCTACTCACTTCTCTTCAAAGCAGAGAGAGAGAGAGGTGTGATATGCGTGTGCGTGTGTGTGTGTGTGTATGCCACTTAGTCTGCATCTCTCGCTAATGTAAAGAACAAGTCGAGGCGGTGTCCCCTCTGCGGGAGCTGCTCCGTCCTGTTCCGCTTTTCTGGTGGTGGTGGGGGGGGGCTGTTGTTGTCGTCGTCACTGCGAGGGGCTCAGACAACGCAGGGGCATGCGTGTGAGAGGGGGCAAGAGGGACGCTGGGTGTGCAGGTTTTGGTTTCCTTTTTTTTTGGCCAATGCACGGTCATTCGTGCTCCATCTTCAGAGGCTTCGACCGCTGCGGGCCGCGGTGCGGGTAGACAGTGAAGTGCTCGAGAAGTTCGGTCATATGGCGTTTGCGTTGCACGTCGCTCGGTACCGGCCCCCATCGACTCGGGTGGTGCTTCAGGTGTGGTGGCCGGTGCTCTTCGAGTCCTGGGCCCGTCAGGCTCCACAGGTAGCCGCGGTCGAGTTGGTACACCGTCGCTGGCTTCTGCACCGCTACGACATACGCGTGCAGCTCACGCGTCGCAGCGTCGAGGCGGAAGCGCACAAAGTGCTTGTACTCCTCCATCTGAAATGCCGAGTAGGTGGGATTGTACATGTAGTCGAACGTCGTGACAGAGAAGAGCAGAAATGTGCCGATCAGTACGGACACGATTGGCGTGATGAGCACCCAGTAGAAGAAGAGCACATACGTGTAGTAGAGCAGAATCTGAAACCGGGACGCGGTGGCCGAAAAGCGCGCCATCTCACCACCGCTCACGGTCATGGAGAGAAAGCTAAGCGACTCGAATGGGTCAAAGCAGCGCAGAAGGACACGTAGACACCCCGTCGGGATGATAGCCAGGACGGGGTTGTGCGCGCGGCTCACCCGGCGTGACACCCACGACCCCTCCCCACCCGTGATGCTCTGAAGATAGTCAATGAGTGCATTGGTCATGAACACTACTTGGTTCTCCAGCTGGGAGCCCCAATGCCCGCCAGTCGATTCGAGCAATTCGTGATTCATAAGGTATAAGAGCTGCACATGCAGGAAGGCCATGGCGCCGGAGCAGCAGAGCAGCACCGCAAAGGCCCACACGCTGCCGTAGCACAGACGCCACAAAAATGGTGCATGACGGTCAACACCAGCAGAGGAGAAGAACACCCAGAAGAAGACAAGGGAGAAGAGCGAGATAATGCCGCGGGTGATGACGTGCGACATGATCTCCGTTGTGTAGCCCACCCAGAGCGAGAACACCTGTGCTAACCGCATCTTCTTACCACCTCTGTGCGTAGTGCCACGGCTGTTTAGATCCAAATCCATCGGCAGCGGCAGCACAGATAAGAGGAGAACAAAGCACAAGAAGCCAACAACCAAGTCGAACTTCCAGTTGATGACGCGGAAGCCCCACAGGCGCGACGCCATGTTCATGAACGTGTTCCGATCCGGAAAGGCACAGGCGCGGACATACTTGGTTCCCTGGGAGATGATAGAATCATTGCGTGCCCCGTGCAGGAAGGCGCCACCGCCGCCGCTCACCACCAGCGTCGCCGCCTCCGATGACGCATCCACCGGTACATGGCGAGAGTAGTGGTGGATGTCACCCGCCAACCGCAGTCGAAGGCGCGTGCCAAGAGCATCGACAACACGGTTCAGCTCTGGCTGCCGAGCCTTCTCATCTTTCTCCATCGCATCGTACACCCAGCCCGGCTCGTGCACCGCCAGAATCACGCAGCTCTCCACATCCATGTACTTCTCAATCACGTCCAGGAAGTAGTTGCGCTGCGCTACGTCGATGTCCTGCATATTGCCCGTGTCGCCACACAGTATGAACCAGTTGTGTGGCAGCCTCAGCACAAAGAAGCTGCTTCGCTGCGGCATCAGCCACCCCCCAATCCACGTCCGCTCAAGGATGTACTTGTGAAACGTCGTCAGTCCGTCAAACCAGTCGTGGTTGCCGGGGATCGCAAACAGCAGCGGCACGCTCCGCAGCGCCTCCTCCGCCGTTGCGCGCCCCGTCCGCAGCGCCGCACGCCCTGTCGCCATCTCCGACACCGTCTCAGCGTCCAGCAGGTGCACATGCGCAACATCCGCATCGCTCGCGTCCGCGACAATCACGCGCTGCTGCTCCGCGTGGAAGACGCTCTGCAGCCGCACGTTGCCGCTCATCGCGTCGTGGTACGGCTCGAACAGGCGTGTCGTGTACGTCTCGTCGTTGGGACTCGGGTAGGCGAGGTCTCCCCCAACCAGCACAAAAGACCCCCGCGGTAGCGTTACAAAGCTGTCCTTCTCCATACTTAGCAGCGATCGAGATGCAGTCGACTTGGTACTTTGGGAATCCTCCGAAGCAACTCGACGGTGTAGTGTGTGCCGCGGGTAAACGGAGCTGTTGAGGTCAAGCGAGCCTGTTGTAGCCGCCTTGCTTACCGCGAGATTCTTTCCTACATCTCGTCTGGTTCTCATCGTCGACCCCTGAACAGCAGCAGCGGCGACGTGTGTCCTCGAACGTCTCAGCAGTGGCTGCAGGCGTGTTGTACTTCCCGTCCTGCCTGCAGTGCTCATGTCTGGGACGTTAGCGGTCCAGAAGGGTGCGGCACGTGGCAGCTCCAGGGCAGTTGCCTCCTCCTCTACTGCACCTGGCATGCTCGCCGTGGGAGTCGTCGGCGCCGATGAGCTCAAAGAAGCCCTGTCTGCGAGGTTGTTGTAGTTGCTGACGCCTGTGACTTCGTCCTCGTCGCTTGGAAATAGCCGCCGCCACCTTGCCTTCCTGGTCGCCGCCAAGGGCAGCCGTAGCATCGGCTGGGCCAGAAGTCGGGCCATGGCGTACGTTGGGTTAAAGCCATCACCAACATCAGCAATCCAATCAAACCACACGTCAGGCTCAATTAGAGGCGACGTCGCTGCTGCAGCAGGGACACAGCACTCTCTGATGCAGGCGTTCTCCTTGCGTACGCCCTGGTCCTCGTCATTGTGCGAAGGTGCTCCGTGGTTACCCGGCGCATAGAGGCTGCATAGACCGGAGGAGTTGGCAATGCTGTCGCAGCTGGTGCGCCGGTGCATCGCTGTACAGCGGCTGAGCGCCTCCGTGGCACTGCGTATGGTGTCCCGCAGAGAGGAGGAGAAGTGCAGATGAAAGATTTTGGGTGTGGTGTAGCCCTGAATAGTGCGCACATCAAAGGAAAGAAAGCGCAGCATCGCGCCTGCCACTGTCTGCCACACTGTGAGCAGCACGAACGTCGACCACCACGGCACCATACCTGGCCGGTTCACCGGGTGTTGTGCCTCCTGCACCTCCTTCACAAAGAGCTGTGGTGCTCGAAAAGACGTGAGAGCGGTGAGGTTGGGGTCTGTGTGGTCCAGTTTGTACAAGGCCCTACTCATCACCCCATCCAGGTGTGTGTGTGGTAATGGAGAGTTGTCAACTGTGGAGGCGGAGAAGATCCGATTCGCCTCCCTGAGCGGCACGCCACCCACACCTCCGCAGATGCGTCGCAGGTCCGCGTCATCTGCGTCGTACGAAGACTCCAGCAAGTCTAGGTTCACGTCTGGGGGACACTCGTGATACAGAATGCGCGGTGCAGGTGCCGTGCGCGCGGCGGAGTCGATCGTGGCGGAGGAATTACACACCGCCCCATGAATTCGCCCTTCGACAGGAACCCCTAGCACCGCCGCCGCGGCCACCTGAGCGGCGGTGGTGCGGGTATTCGGTGCAGCAGGTGTGTACACCCGCGGCGGCGCAACAAGCTCTCTCCAGTCCTGCTGACCCTCCTTACTGTTTCTCTCCATCATGAGTACCTCTGTGTGCCTTCCCTTGTTCAACTCGTACAGTTCCGCCCACAGGATCCCGCGGGCAGGGTCACACCCCATCCACTTCTTGTAGTGGTAATCCGTGGTGATGAAGCACGCAGACAAGAGCAACAGCTTTGAGACGCACCAGAATGGCTGTGTGACGATGGAGCTAGGCATCAGGTAGTACAAGATGAAGCGCCAGACGTAGTGGGACGCGTTTGGGCGAAGGGTATGACAGTAGGCATAGTGCGCCGTACCGAGTGCGGCGAGGACGAGAGAGTTGAGGGCGATGACGGAGAAGCGGCTGCCGTACGTGAGGCTGAGGCCCCAGCGCCGCTTCACCTTGTGCAGAAACCCAAAGCAGATCGTGAAGATAATGAAGAGCGGAAAGAAGAGAATAGGTACTGTGTCCTTCGTGTCTACGCTGCTGATTTTCGGCCGCTTATCCCTGAAAAGCTGCGGGCCGATGTGGAAGCAAAAAAAGATGATGGTGCTCCAGGTCTGAAAAACCTTCGTGACACGGCCGTACGTGTCCATGGCTGCAGTGGCGTGAGCACGAAAGGGTGAGTGAAAGAGGTACGCGGAGCCCATACAGGCGAGGTAGGCGAGCGTGCACAGAACGTCCGGTTCGACACGGTGGCTGAAATCGACGGCATGCTGTATGAGTGGCTCGATCCAGATCGTGGAGAAGTCGACGAACGGGTTGGCGCTGCCGACGGTCCAGTGGAACCACTCCGACATGGCGCCAAGCTGGGGTGCGAGCGGTGAGGGACAAAAGACGACAAAACACAAAGTTGCAGCTGAGAGAGAACAAAGAGAGGGAGTGGGCGCGGGGGAACACCATGCAGAGCAGGAAGTAGAAGATAGGGACACACACACGCACAGACGGGCCCACAACGCTGAGAAAGAGTGTACTGCTCAGTGAGGGGCAGGCAAAGTCATGCGACGGTAATATGAGATATGATCAACCGCAGATCTGGAGAGAAAGGGGCGGGCGAAGTTCACACCAACAATTATGAGGTACTGGAAAAGAGGAAGTGAAGCTCGACAGTGAGGAAATATGACTGCAAGGTGCATGTGCACACGCGAGCTTGCTTGTGGCCGACGGGTATCGATGCGTACCTCTCAAGTGTTCTGCGCTGTGCGCAAGCTCCTCTCTGCGAAAGTGCCTATCCCTGCGCAAGCGCGTGTGCTGAGACACGAGAGAAAGAGCTTGGCGTCTGCCCTTCTTGGGTGTATTGCAGGGCGCTAGGTCGGCGAGGAAGGGAGAGAGGGGGGGGGGGGAATATCGACTTCTCAGCGGTGGCAGCCAAGGACAACCGGAGAGAGAACGAGAATGAAAGAGAGAGTCTAAAGGGAAAAGGGGAGACGTCAGAGGAGGTAAAGATCAGAGAGGAAGAGACAGTGAACAGGCGTGTGCCGTACAGTGCTATCAATCGAACAGTGATGCGGGGTGCATCGATGCAGCCCTCGGTGGCGCTGCGAAAGAGAGACGTCGGCGACGAGGAAGACAGTGCGCACACATCAGCACACACAGAAAGGTGATCGAAAAGGCTGTACGCATGTAGGCACGCGCGTGTGCATAGTCAAGCATGCACAGAGGGTGTGAGATGGGCTGCAGTAGCAAACGCCAGTACGAAGAGCTGCTCGTGAAGTGAACTGTCCGGATCCTTCCTGATACAGGGGACCAAAAATACAGCAGACAGATGCGCCTCTTTTTTCTCTTATTTGTGAGTGCATGCGTAGAATGGGCTACTTCGACAACTGGGCGAACGGTGTATGAGTCCCCGGTGTAGGTGGTCATGAATGTGCCTGTGTATGAATGTTTTGTGTGCGCGCATCCCCTGCCCACCTCCCTCGCCTCTTCTCCCCCTCTCTGATGTCTCCAAGCAGAGCGAGAGAGATTCCAACCCTGAACGGGATGTTGGAGAGTTAGGGAGAGAGAAATAAGAGGCGACTACTCACACACACGTATATATATACTTCAGTACAGACCCCCACACACACATTCACATATCGATGCTCTCATCCCTTTGCGTGCCGCAGACCGCCGCCTCGTAGAAGGGTAGGCGAGCGAGGGAGGGGGGAGGGGGAACATGAGCGCGAGTCACACGCGTACATCACTGTGTGTGTGCGTATTTTTCGGGAGGGGGAGGGGCGCGCAGAGACCTGCTGAAAAGGGCTGGTCAGATAAAGAGGCATGAAAAAGATAAGGAGAGCAGTCATGCGAGTATAGGAATATGCAGAACGACGCCGCTGCGCATACTAAGCTCAAAACACATAAAGAGAGAGAAGGTGAGGGATGGCAGTGATTACGGAACCAAACAGCCCTGCCAAATGCCAACAGTCTCGCCAAACCACTGCCCCTCAAAGCGTCGAGGCGATGTCGACTCCTCAAGCAGCGGTCTAGCGGGGAGGAGGAGGAGGAGGGGTAGTGGTGGTGAGGTTGCATGAAGAGAGCAGCCCACCGCGTACTAATGGAAACCACGCAAGCAACACCAACGCGCGCGCGTCCGCGGAGCACTTCAAGTTCTTTTACAGAGGTATTGGGTGGCGTCCTTAGCTGAGAACGCCCAGAAAAAGGGCCGGGTGGGAGAAGGGGCACTTTTGCGCTTGCGCTTTTTCCCCGACTCCCTCGGTGGAGAAAGGAAGGCGAGTCGACAGATGGCCTCTAGCTGGCTGACATCGGCATCGGCAGCCGGTGTGGGGAGCATACAAAATGCTCGAGAATCTCAACTCCTTCCTCCACACCTTCATCGAACGCCGCGCGCTTCCCGTCATCGCACCTGGAAGTCGCGCGGAAGTGTTTGCCGTGCCAGCGGCTCGGGTGGGCGCGCAGGTGTGGTGGCGCCGCTCGCACTGCATCACCCTTCAGCTCCGCCTGATACGTAGAATCCCAGGTCCACGACTTAGGCACGTGCCGAAGGGCGACCACGTACGCGTGAAGCTCTCGCGTCGCGACGTCAAGGCGGAAGCGCACAAAGTGCTTGTACTCCTCAATCTGGAATGCCGAGTAGGCGGCGTCGTAGAGGCAGTCAAAGAGCGTCACACAGCACATGAGGTAGCTGCCAATGACGAATGACACGAGCGGCGTGACAAGAGTCCAGTAAAAGAAGACAAAGTACAGGTAGTAAAGCAGCTCGTCGACACGGCTAGCATCCCCGGCAAAGGTTCCCATCTCTGGCGAGCTCACCTTCTCCGACAGGTACGCGAGCATCTCAAACGGGTCGAGACAGCGCAGGATGACGCCGCACCAGCTCACCAGCCGACCACCGTAAAAGGAAGTCTGTAGGCGGTGTAGCTCGTGCGCGATGACGCTGGCGTGGGGTCCGCCCAGTAGTTCCTTTGTGTGATTCAGCAGTCCATCGACTGAAGCGAAGACCTGGTCCTCCAGAACGCCGCCCCAGTGACCATCTGCAGATACCAACAGGTGGTTCTCCGCCATGTATTGCAGCGTGCAGATCAAGTAGGCGAGCATGCCGCAGCAGATGAACACGGTGAGAAATGACCAAAGGCATGAGTGCAGCAGCCGCATCCACACCGGTATATCTTTCTCAACACCAGCCGACGCGAAGACAGCGAGGAAGCCGAGCGTGGCCAGCAGCGACGCGATGCCCTTGGAGAACAGCGTCACGATGTAGACGCACACCCGCTCCCACCATGTCGCCACCGCATCTGGCAGCGTCATGAGCGGGCCGCTCTCCAAGTCGCAACGCACATCCTTGATGGATTGAGGCAGCAGCGACACAACAACGAGAAAGCTACAGACGCCAATGATGAGGTCAAACTTCCAGTTGATGACGCGGAAGCCTAGCAACCGATTTAGCATTGTGGGAAGCGTATTGTGCTCCGGAAAGGCACAGGCGCGGACATACTTGGTTCCCTGGGAGATGATAGAATCATTGCGTGCCCCGTGCAGGAAGGCGCCACCGCCGCCGCTCACCACCAGCGTCGCCGCCTCCGATGACGCATCCACCGGTACATGGCGAGAGTAGTGGTGGATGTCACCCGCCAACCGCAGTCGAAGGCGCGTGCCAAGAGCATCGCACACTTTTGACAATTCCGGTTGCGCCAGCTTCGGTTTGTGCAACATGGAATCGTACACCCAGCCCGGCTCGTGCGCCGCCAGAATCACGCAGCTCTCCACATCCATGTACTTCTCAATCACGTCCAGGAAGTAGTTGCGCTGCGCTACGTCGATGTCCTGCATATTGCCCGTGTCGCCACACAGTATGAACCAGTTGTGTGGCAGCCTCAGCACAAAGAAGCTGCTTCGCTGCGGCATCAGCCACCCCCCAATCCACGTCCGCTCAAGGATGTACTTGTGAAACGTCGTCAGTCCGTCAAACCAGTCGTGGTTGCCGGGGATCGCAAACAGCAGCGGCACGCTCCGCAGCGCCTCCTCCGCCGTTGCGCGCCCCGTCCGCAGCGCCGCACGCCCTGTCGCCATCTCCGACACCGTCTCAGCGTCCAGCAGGTGCACATGCGCAACATCCGCATCGCTCGCGTCCGCGACAATCACGCGCTGCTGCTCCGCGTGGAAGACGCTCTGCAGCCGCACGTTGCCGCTCATCGCGTCGTGGTACGGCTCGAACAGGCGTGTCGTGTACGTCTCGTCGTTGGGACTCGGGTAGGCGAGGTCTCCCCCAACCAGCACAAAAGACCCCCGCGGCAGTACGTCTGGTGCACTGTTGGGACTCGGCGTCTTTGCTGGCGTCACTTCTTCATAAGTCGGAAAGAGCGAGAGACCGACTCTTCTGCTCGGTGGGTGGTAGAATGTTAGCTTGAGGAATGGCCGGGCAAGGAGGCGGGCCATGGCGTACGTTGGGTTAAAGCCATCACCGACGTCCGAAATCCAGTCAAACCAGATATCCTTGTCGTTTTCTCGGACCCTTTTCTCTGGGGAAGTCGCCGGCAGTGGCTGTTTCAGTGCCTGCGTTGCGTCACGCTGCAGTGGTGTCGGTGGACAGGTGGCGGAAAGGGTGGCAGCATCGGCCGCGGTAGGCTTGCCGTTGGCATACATGCTGTCCCTCTCGCTGTCCATGCGAAAACTTGGTAAATCCTTCAGGGATGACTCAAAATGGAGCTCAAACACCTTCGGCCGCGCGTAGTGCTGCAGCACACGTATGTCGAACGTGAGGAACTCGAGCGACATGCGCGCCAGTACCTGCCAGGTTGTCCTTATGATGAAGGTTGAGAACCACGGCACCATGCCTGGTCGGTTTGTGGGGTGAGTTACGCATTTTCCGTCTGATACACTCAGCCGGTCGTGCTCATCCTGCCACCCGGCCGGGTCCGTGTCGCCGTCTCCACATCGGCTTGCGTGCTTTGCATGACTAGGCACTACAATGGTCTTAGGAGTCAACTCCTGGAGCCGTGGATCGCCCTCGGAGAGGCCGAGGCGTTCTGCCGCGTGGTTGTCGCTGACGTGGGCACGTCGCCAGCCCCAGCAGCGAAAGATGAAGGGGGTGCGTGACGAGGAAGCCAGCGAGGAGTTGTAGCTTTTCTGTTTCTCCGGGTACAAGTCTGCCCACAGAATACCGCGCAACGGGTCCCCGCCGGCGACATGCTTCTTGTAAAGGTAATCAATCCCCACAAAGGTCACGCAGAGGGTGCATAGGAAGGCAATGCATACAAACGGCTTCTCTTTGGCTGGCTGCGGGCAGACGACCAGTGATGTTCGCTTCCACACCAACGGCAATGTCAGGCTCCCAGCGGCCGGGGTCGTCCGCGTCTTCTCAGATGCCTTGACGGCGGTTTCCGCCGTCGAGAAGAGCTCACGGCATGTCGTGTAGTGCATCGTCGCGAAGCTCGACAAGAGCACAGAGTTGATTAGCACAACCGTGAGGCTGGCCCCGTAGGTAAAGGCGAGCTTGTACCGGCGCTTGATCTTGTGCAGAAGTAGGCAGAAGGAACTACTGAAGCAGAAGGTCGGAAAGAAGATGGTGGCCACTGTGTCCTCGGCGAGGATGTGCTGCGTTGCGCCTGAGGCCATCGATTTTGTACCCGTCGCACCAGCAGCGGTAGAGGGCGACTCCACAACATGTGGCCCGACATGGAAGCACAGGAGCACTACCGCGAGCCATATCTGCAGCCCTTTCGTGAGCTGCGCGTACCAGTCCGTGCGGCTCTCTAGCTGCGAGCGAAACGGTGAGTGAAAGAGATACATAAGGGTCAGCAGAAGTACGTAGGAGAAGGTCCAGAAGATGCCAGACTGAAGCGACATCATGCGCTCCGTCGCGAGCACGAGAAAGACCTGTACTCGCTCATACCACTCCGAGCGGCTAGTCCCCAAAAGTAGTGCCTCCATCGTGGGAAAGTAAAGCTTTTACAGGCGTACGCAGCTTTATGGCTTGCGACTGCCTGCAAAAGGGTAACGGAGAAAGAGAGAGCGACGCGTGTGCACAGAGCAGTCACGAAGCTTCCAGAAGAGGTGGAGAAGCAACGATTGCCTCCCTCGTTCCAGAGCCCCAGTCGTCAAAGCGTCGTGGACGCACGGCGAAACGAAAAAAAAAAATAAACAGAAGGGGAGGTGAGCGCGTGCAAACTCATGCAGAGGTGGTGTGAGTGGGTGTGTGTGGCCGTGGATAAGTACAAGAGAGAGAGGCGAGATGAGACGAGACGGAAAAGAACAGAAAAACAGGCACGCAACGGTGGTTTCTTTGATGGCGAAGGCTGTGTGGGTGGTGGAAGCGGTACATGCGTGCTTGTCAGTGAGAAACGTGTGCGTGTGTATCAATATGCCTCACTCTGTACGACGGAGACGCCCCTCCGGGGGAGGGGAACACAGCAGGACGTTCACGCACCAAATCAACGAAAGGGGAAGAGAGATGTAAGAAAAGGGGTGGAAAGGTTTAGGCAACACCTGTACACGCTACAACGAAATCTGAACTAGGAAACCTAGAAAAGTAAAAGGGAGAAGAGCACAGAAGTCAAAAGCGATGCGGAGAAGCCAAACAAGCGGGAGAGGTGATGGGGTGGAGGTGTGTCTGGGTCTCTGTGGTGTAGCGCGCTCTCTCGTCCCCGTTGCCACACGCCTTCACACTCCTGCTTCCCCCTTCCTTTCTACTCTCTCTTGCGTCCTCTTTCGCTGTTATTCGGGTCGCAGTCTACCCGCGAACATGACGTGTATGCCACACACACACACACACACGCACCGCTACCTTGCCGACAAAACCTCACCTCTACGAGGAGAGATGGCAAGAAGGGATTTTCGCCAAGACGAGACAGGCGCTACCACCTCTCTTCTCGAAGTCCAGCCAACAAAGCTCACAGACACGCACCCTCTCCTTCGCTACGGTGCTTCTGGTCAACGGACAACCACAAAAGTCGACTCCTCGCCCTCCTCACTGTGTATGTGTGGCAACGCAGAAGACACGGATGTACGCGACTGCTTCGCAGAGAGATTCTGTTTTGAGTGACTGCAGACGCCTATTGATTCGCTCCTGCCCCCACGTAGCTAAGGTGGGATGTATGTGTGGGACGCGATCGAGTGAGGTTCGTATGTATATTTGTCCGTAGGGATAAGACCAGTCTTTGGCATGAGCAACAGATGCATGCAGCGTGGTAAGCTTGGGTCCGTTTGAGTCTCTCCCCTCCCCACGACAGTGACATAGGTGGATAGGAGGTGCGAGGAAGAGGCGGAGAGGAGGAGGAAGAGGCAGGGGAGCGGAAACCACAGCAGCCATGGCAAACAAACGAAAGAGAGGGTGTAGGAGGGGGGGGGCGAAAGAGTGGTGAAAGTGGCGCAGACAAAACGAAAAGACGAAGAGCCGCGGTCAACGAACGAGACACGGAAAAAAAAAAAGAAGGCGCAGCAGCAGAAGTTCGCTTTTGAAGGCACGCGCGACGCGCTTTGACTCCGTACTGTCGTAGAGGGTGGCAAAAGTGCGTGCGTGAGAATGCGAGCGAGTGAGCTCCACCACGCGCCTGTCTATGAGTGATACATCTTCTGCTGAACCCGTGTGACAGCGCTGGTCCCCATCGAAGCACCTTATTCTCTGTCTTTCACTGAAGAGAGACATTTTTCTTTCGCATTGCACACTGCTGAGGGCAGATGCGGTGGAGGGAGGAGGAGAGAGCGGGAGAGAGCAGGTGTGGAACGCTCCCTCTTCGCTCCTCCACCGTCTCAGCATGCCTCACAATGTGTTTTTTTTCTTTTTTTCATTCTTTTGCTTTCCAGTTATTCTCCCTCTCCATTGAAGGAACGCCGAGAACAGCGAAAAAGTGTCTTTACCCACCTTGTGGCGGTGCATGAAGCACTGAAGTTGCGGATCTATGTCTGTGCACAGGTGTCCCGGTGTTTGTGCCTGTCAAGGTGCCGCACCAGCTGCGTACACATCTGTGTGGGCGCTTCCCTCTTTTCTGCAGTACATTCTCTCTTGATTTCTTCTTTTTTTTCCCCCCTGACGAGCGTTGGCTGCGCCTCCTCGTGCCCGACCACGAGTGCAAAGCTCTGTGTGCTGTGCCACGTAGACAGGGACATGCATGAGCCCAGAGAAAAAGAGGTGCACACATACACACACGCACGTGTAGCCCCTCTGAACGCATGCTTAGGTGTGAAGGGGGAGGGGAATTGGTACGAGGAGGGCCTGAAAGGATGACAACATGCAAGGGCAACACGGTTGGGGGAGGAAAGCGGAAGGCAACAAAAGAAACGCACAACACCAGGCAAGGAGCAGAGAATCGGGGGGAGTCGAAACACAAAAAAAGACCGAATAAACGCGTGCACATGTTGATGGGATGGGGAGGGAGCCATACTAGCCATCTTCAACACACAGCCACAGACACAGATGCAGAGAGGCTTGGGTACGTGGGTCTGTGCGTCAGCATAACGTGAGCTGTTGGAATGCACAACGCCCTCCCCTTTTTTCCTTGTTTGCTCCTTTTGTATTACCGCTGTGTGACCCTCTAAAAAGTGCCGCAGTTATGCTGAGTTGCGCACACGCGCGACGTACACGCACGCGCATACATACAACGCACATGCGCATGCGTACACTCAAAATTGTACGTCAACATAAAAAATGAGCAAAAGTAAAAAAAAGGGGTGGAAAAGGCGGAAAACGAAAAATTTGGCCAAACGTGGACGGAGGCGCCTACGTCTACACAAAGGAGCCCCCTAAAGGTGTAAGCGCGAAAGGAGTACATACACCCGCCTCAATGACTCGAAGTGGGTCTGTGGGCGTGTGTGTAGTGCGATCACGTGGCGGGCACCACGACGACCCTTCCTCTTCGCTTCTCTTCGGCGGCTAAACAGTAAATACATCGATGCGGTTCACCTCTCTGCAGTGGCGGCAATTACTGCTACGGCGCACCCCTTCTGCCAAAACTGCTCATACACAGCGTCGACCGCCTCACCCCCGACCCATAAGCAGTTTCACACACGTAATAGCGCGATAACCGTAAAAAATAGGCAGCCTTACCTCCTTCCGGCATGCACGCTTCGCTCTTGCGCTCAGTGAAGGGCGCACTGAACGAGCAAAGAAACTCGTGGAAGCAAGAAAGAGGGTGGGAGTAGATGTTGTCAACGTGAGGTCGTACTGAGAGCAGCAGCAGCAGCAGCAGCAGCCACAATGCCGTGTACATGAGAGAAAAACATAGAAGAAACACGCGCAAAATAGTTCCATTGCAAAGGAAAAGAAAATAAATCACAGAGCACAAAACAGAGCTAGGAAGAGATGGTGCAGCGGCGCTCGCCACACAGGCACTGCCGCCCCTGTCTGGTCACCTACCTGACTGCCCCTGCCCCTATCACGAGCTTCACCTTGTCGCTTGCTGTGGAACGCTGTTTTTTTTTTTTTCACCCATCTGTGTATCCATTCACCCGCCACTGCACACCGTTGCGTACATGGATGTCAAAATCACCGACGCCGGGGGGAGGGGAGGGGAGGGGGAAGTAAAAGTGAGTGATGTGACAGGGGCGACAAGCGCCAACTCACCTCCCCTGCCCGCATCCAAAGAAAATACGCAGAAACAAAGAGAGACAGGGGCAGCACAAGAACGCGCTTCTTGTCGCGTGAGGAGGAAGAGGGGGGAGGGGCGGGCTGATAGAACCGCTACGGTGGACGTGTGCGTGTGTGTGTGTGTGTGTGTGTGTGTGTGGATGTGTGCCATGTACGTGGAGAGGAGCTCGACAGAGAAGGGCCAGAAAAAAAAAAACAAGACCACACACACACACAAGTGAGGGGTACAACGTGGAAGCATGACATTGGCAATACACATCTGAGAGAGGAGGGGAGAGAGAGAGAGAGACAGACGCGCATAACACTACGGGTAACGCATAGGAAGGACATACAAACGAGAGAAAAAGGTATAGGGCCAGAAAGAGCGTTCAAGTAGGATGTCAAGCGAATGCAATATAAGGCACATAAAAAAAGCATCATAGGCACAGTTTGTTTAGTATCGCCCCGCCTCCTTCTTCACTCGTTGCTTTACTTTCTCGTTAATGCGCTGCCGCCGTCGCCACGCCGCAACAGCGTTCGTGTTGCGTGTGTTTGTTTGGTGTTTGCTCAGTTGCTGGTCAGTGTAAGAGCGTGTCGTGCATGTATCGGCTTGCGAGGAAGACGAGAGCGAAGTGGAAAGAGGAAGTCTGAGAGAAGAGGACGAAGGCTACGGTGAAACCGAGAAAAGATAAGATGACAAAAAAAAGACAGGATGCAAAGGAATAGGAAAGAAGGCGGGAGGGGGAGGGGGGAAGAGGCGAACGTACACACACATATACACATACGTATATACATGCATACACAGACTACGTGCACGAGAGTGGGAGCAGCATAGGGGGTGGGTGCACACGAGGGAGGGGTGGTGAAGGTGGAGATTCAACTTCGCTTCCATTACGCTCCCATACACATTGTGACGCACTTACTGACTTTCCGGGTCCGAGTCATCGTCATCTCTCGGCTAATCGTCGCCGCAGTGGGCCGGGGTGCGACCCAGGCCCACCTGCGTCTGATTCGGCACTTGTGCCGGGTTGTCGGCTAGCGTCTCCAGCTTGCGCTCTCGCTCCTTGCGAATCTTCCTGCGTTCGTTCCCGAAGGACAGGCAGCAAATGGTGATGATTATGACGACCACCGCCATGAGGCTGACGATGGCGATGACGAGGCCGCCCCACCATGGGAACGGCTCCTTACAGCGCTGGTAGATCCAGCGACCCTGTGAGTCTCGCTCTACCACCTTGTCGCAGTGATAGTAGTTGCCCGCGAAATGCGGTGTGATGACTTGACCGTCCGGATAGGTGGGGAAGATGGACGCATCCGACAACTGGTACTCGTAATACTCACATACCCACTGCGTGAAGTACGTGACCACGTTACCGTTCGCCCACTGGCCGCCGCTCATCATGTAAGGTTGCCGGCCGCCCCAATAGCTCACGTTGCTCCACCAGACTGGTTGACCAGAGGCAAAGTTGTTGTATATGCCATCGGCTGGGCCACCGAGTAGATTGTCCTTGTACACGACGCCATAGTAGAACGTGATTTCATTGCGGTAGTGCAAACCATGGTTGAACTGCCACGTGCAGTTGGCGTCGAGGCAGGCGGACTGGCGCGACTCACCACCGATCGGGGCCGTGTTGAAGTTGTTGTTGGACAGCACCTCTGCTGCAGACGTCTGATAGCTCTGCAACTTTGGCATCATAGAGTGCCCTGAGTCGTCCTGGCCGCAGTAGCCCACTGTCTCGAAGTTCATCATACCATTCAAGGAGACCTTGCCAGCATAGCGAACAGAGTATGCCTGCACCCCTTTCGTGCCAAGCAGCGCCAGGAGGGCGACCAGCAGTACGGCAGTCTTGCCGCGCGATGACAAGTCCCTCATCGCGATGAAGGTGGCAGCTTTTTGTGCTACGTCAAAAACAAAGAAGAGCGACAACCCCCACAGGCGAAGCGGCACTCTCGGGGGGGGGGGGGGGAGGGGGGAGGAAACAGAAGAGACTCTCGCTGCACCTGCGGAGTGTCTCCTTCCGTACGGTGGAGTCAGGGCGAGGTACCAATGCAAGCTGGAGATGGGAAGAGAGAGAGAGGGGGCCAGCAGCACAATGAAGCTCTACAAAGGTAGAACAGAACACGGAGAGGTGAGCTGGAGAAGAAAGTGTCGAGTTACGGGTGAAATGGGAAGGATGATATCGCTCCTTCAGAAGCGCATGTATACATGAACACTGGTGCTGTTCGCGTGAGAGAGGGAGAACATGGAAGAGGAAAGTTCCGTCGAGGTTCTAAACAAGTCAGCACTTTCGTCTCGATCGATCCAACTTCTGGGCGGTTTGCGTGCGTGGGTCCGTGCGCGACCGGGCCCCCCTACACTGAGGCCATATCGGAAGGAATATGGGCGAGTCTTTAATACAAGAGGGCTGATAGGGGTGTCTGTGTTATATTTGTATGCGAATAAGAGTCCCCACCCGCCTGTTCTTCCAGCCTCCTGCCTCACCGGGTGGAGACATGAAGGGGTCTAGATGGGCTGGACTTTCTCCGTGGGCACAGACATTGGGAATAATGTGAGCGAAGGAACGATACGGTGACACTGGGGTCCCTCAAAAGGAAAAAAAAACAAAATTGGAAACGAAAAGTAGCACTGACAAGTCGAATGAGGGTCTGAGTTTCTACGGGATCAACCAGAGAAAACTCGATCGTCCCTCGACCTCGCCGTACCCGTCGTGTCCTGAGAAAAGCGTACGTACATGAACAAGAAGAGCGATCATTTTTTTCATCTCACCGTGTCCATGTCCTGTCATACGACATCAGCTCAACTCCACACTACTACTACTCCACCCCGGGCCGCCACACAGCCCACTGCGCGGTGCGAAGCAGCACTAGACCCACACTATAGCAATGGGCCGACTCAGTCATCCGAGCACGGCCTCAGCCTCACACTCCACTCACCCCCGTCTCTGTCTCTCCGACGCAGCACTGTCCATGGCCCCGCCGCCAGCACCAGCGGTGGTATGGCAGTGGCAGGGGTAAGGGGTCTGCCTGGCTCCCCTGCACAGAGAGAGTGAGGGATAGCGGGTCCTGTTGTGCCACGAGCTGAGGTGTTTCCTTCCATCATCCGTGGGCTCAGGGCACAGAGCAGGTGTTGAAAGACTTGCTGTGAGGTGTCCATGCTTAACGGGGGGAAAGAGCAAACATCGAGTCATCCTCGAATATCAAAGCGGCAAAGGCACAAAGTGGTGGCAACGACCGAGGAAGCATCTTGGTAGCTTCGCGGTCAACGGCGACATCGACAACAAACCACTGCAGTCGAAATGCGCCTGCCGTAATGCACAAGCCCCCCCAAAAAAGAGAGAGCGCGAGGAGGTGGTGAGCAAGAGAGGAACGGAGGAGACCGAAAAGAAAGCGAAGAGGAAGAGAGCAGGCGAGTTGTACTATGAGTGCCCCCCCTCTGCTCAGAAGAAGCAGAGAAGCAAACACGAAATCGCGCACGAAGGAATACGGAAAGAAAGGGGGGGGGAACGACACTGGTGTTGGTGAAACGAGCGAACATTCCACAAACACGCGACTACAAACATGGGCTTTCAGAGAGAGAGAGCGAGCGAGCGAGAGCGCCACACACACACACACATACATACAGACGCGTTACTGAGGTGTTACACATGCTTGCGCAAGTGACACGGTGTCCGTGCCGGGGAGTGGGTAGCAGGATGTCGCTCGAGAAGGCGGACATTTCCCTTTCCCACAGGCAAGCTGCTGTTTGGAACAGCGAGAAGGGGAAATGAACAAGCGAAAGGCGATGAAACAGGAAGAGAGAGAATATGAAGAGCAGCAGAGCGCCACAGCGCACGGCACCTAGAAGTAAGGAGAGAGAGTGAGCTGCCTCCATCAACAGCAGCTCAATACGAGGAAGCCGATGAAATACAAAGGCAAAGCAGACACACACAGGCAAATGTATTCAGCTCGAGAGACGTGGTGGTGGTGGTGGGGGTGGGGGCACGCAGCGCTCTATCTGCGGTGCACCACCACGCCAACGACCACCAGATAGACTGATGGCGGCATACAAACACGTGCCAATATGACACTATCAGGCCAATCGCGGTGTTACGGGGGGGCGAGTAATTCGTACGTCGAGCATTCGCCAGTAGTCTGCTGTTCCGTCAAGTGCACTTTCTGCCGGGGCACTCAGCACGGGCTCCGGTGGCAGTGATGAGGGTGGTGATGCGGCGGTTCGCTGCGGTGCTGCCATAAAGCGCTGTGTGTAAGCCGAGTGGAGAAACGCTTGAGGTGGCGAGAAGTTTGCAGCGGCTTTGAGGTGCGTAGAGGAGGAGAAAAACGAGTCACTAGGGAGTGTTGCGTCTCCCAGTGTGAAGTTGTAGGGGCGCAGGAACGCATGCAGAGGTGGGCGGCTGTCCAAGCTCTTCATCCCCTTGAAGCTACTGGGGGTGAAGCGCCCCTGTGGTCCTGCAGTGCAATCGACAAGCGACTTATCAAAGGATGAGTCACCGCCTTTGGTAAGGGTGACAGCTGAGGTCTCAGGAAAAGGGCGCTCTGTCTGTGCGGCGGGGGGAACAGTACAAGTGCTCCCTGCTGCACAGTCGTCTCGGCCAGCCTCTGCTACCGAACTATGACGCATTGCCGTGAC
This sequence comes from Leishmania panamensis, assembly GCF_000755165.1. Classification (NCBI taxonomy): domain Eukaryota; phylum Euglenozoa; class Kinetoplastea; order Trypanosomatida; family Trypanosomatidae; genus Leishmania; species Leishmania panamensis. The sequence continues at coordinate 1,847,980 of NC_025866.1, read as the reverse complement.
ATCACTCTTACAGCCGCGGTGGGGACCTGACGGCGACGTCAGCGAAGGCAGAACAAGCCGGCGCCTCTCCGTGGCACGTCGATAACCACTCTGCTGCTGCACTTGCACTGCGGCTTGCCCATCCATTTCCTCGCCATGAATGGTGACGGCGGCATGTCTGCCTGTCTCCGCAACACCTGTGCGCCGTGTCAGTCTATCATTACTCTGCTCAATGAAGCTGTCAGTTGTGCCGCGTGGTGATGGTGCCCTGCCCCCGGGACCATGTACCGACACTGTCTCCACACTGCTCTTGTTCAATACAGACTCGTCCGACTCCGCGTTCGACTCCGCACCCAGGAAGATAGGGAGCTGGAAAGATGAAATGCCTTGGTAGTGCCACGAATCCTTGCATGAACTTGACGTCGCTAGCATGAATGACGGGCAGGACAGACACCGTGTCGAGGTCGGCAACAAGGGTGGTGTCGACGATTCTACGTGTAGCTGGGGAGAGCGCAGTGCTCGACGCAAAGCGCCTACCTTGATGATTCCAGCAAACACCCGGGTAGATGGCGGGGATGGAAGCGGCAAAGCTGGTCTAGCGCTACGTGGCAAGGATTCCTTGGATACGACCCTCTTCATCTCATACACTGAGGAAAACCGTGACATGAGTGAGTCTGACACAGACTTGGTCAGCAAGTCTCCGCCACCAGCTACACTGTACTGAGAGCTCGATGTCACTGATGCTTTCTGCAGAGGGTTCTGATAACTCAGGGGCGGCTGATAGTGATGAAGGTGAAAAGACGATAGCACTGCGGTCCTCGAGGTGTGCAACACCTCATCGTCTCCGAAAGATGCCTCATGTAAAGAGCCGTGCACTTGAAGCTCTTGGTCGGGGAATATAGGATGTTTGACCACGGCTACCCTCAGGGAGTTGTGGCCGAGCTGCTCTGGAGAAGATTGGTGCTGCTGCTGCTGAGTGGCGCGTACTTGGTGTGCCTGCCACAGCTGGCGTGTGCGGTACAGACGGGCCGTCATGAGACAGATGCTCTTCTCGATTTCGTTGCTTCGCACCGCGTCCTCGGCGCGGCACCTGCGGGCGCGACACCAGTGCATGATGGCCTGCACAACCCCTGTGACGACGCCGATCGCTGCGGCAGCAATGAGGAGGCCGAGCCACCACACGAACTCAAACGACGCCTCCTCGAGGTTGATGACATCTCTGTTGTCATCCATATTGAGCAGAGACTGCTGCGTGGTTCCCGCACTCGCTGTATTGACATAAGAGGCGATAATGGCAGCCGTGGAGAACGACGCTGCGGTTAGTCGTCGCTTCGTCAGCGCTGCGAAGAGCGCCGGTAGACGTGGCAGCCGCACTGCTGCAGAAAAGTGTGGGTATACGGTTTACGCTATCGCGCCTCCCACGCTGAGTCAAAGAGAAGGAGAGGGAGAAACAGAAGAAGATGAGAAGGGTGGCGTGGATCGTTGGCGCGAGATGCAAACACACACTACCCGATATACACGCGCAGAACATCATTCGTATGGTCCGCTGGAAATGATCGTCTGCATGTCGTTGTGTGGACGGTCGGGGTACACCTACGCTGGTCAGCAACGTGGAATAAGAAGTTCGTGGACGAAACGAACGGTGTCCCACTCGTGCCGACAATCATTTGCCGCCTGCTGTCCACTCCAACGTACACCGGCAGCAAAAGACGCACCTTTTCCAGGTGATGGGGTATCCCTCAATTTTTTTTTAGCTTTAGAGAATGGCGATCCACAGAGAGGTGAGTGTGTCCGGTCAGCGAAAGCGCCCGCTAGTGTGCACGCTGTGCACGTGTTGCGTGTGTACGCGTGCTCACGTGCGTCTGTGAGTCCAGAGAATACCCATTACCTTGTTTTCTCGTAAGAGACTGCAAGCAGCTTGAAATAATGGCAGAGGCAAAGAAGCGAGCAGCTGAAGCGAGGGAAAATGTGGCTGGTACATCACGCTTGGACAAACACGCACGACCACCTTTACCGGCACGCACACACAGCTAAGGCACTAATAAGCACACTTCTCAGCACGGTCGCACCCATGCAGTGGGAGAAGTTGAGAGCGACGAGGTGCGGAGAACACAACATGAGGCGAAGAAGGCGAGCATTTGCGGTTGAGGGATTGTAGACGTGTTGTCTTCAACGAGGTCGCAGGTGCATCCCCCTCCCTTGCTGTGGTGCCAATGCCGACGTAGCGTCGTTCATTTCACTTCGCGCAATTCGATCATTTAACTGCAGCGCATCCGCCGGGGCGTCGTCGAGAAGTTCATCCTCGGCAAAGACGCTCTTGCGCACCGCGGCGCCGGCAGAAGGTGCCTCCATCGTGGACGAACGGCGTTCCGCAAACGGTAGGATCTCTTCCTCGGCCTTCGCATCGTTGCCGGCGCCACCGCTGAGCGGCACCGACACGCCCTGCGTAGCACTCCCCACCCCAGACAGCGGCTGCTGCGAATATGTCGTCACCGAACACCAGTGAAACGGCTGTGTCGTTGCAGTGTTGGCTGCATAGGTGCCGGCTGGCTTCGCTACCAGCTGCTGCCGCGCCTCCACCTCCGCATCGTGCCGGTAGAGCCTCTCGCGCGGAAAGATGGAGAGAACAGCACCCACAAAGCAGACGCACGTGATGAGAATGAGCACGTTGACACAAGCCGAGGTCGACGCAACACCGTCGCCAAGCATTGCAGAGGCAATGGAGAGCATGATTAGAGAGCACAGGTTTGCACCGGCCATGAGGAGGGCACCGGGCACGGACTCTGGCAATGGGTAGGAAATCTCCATTGAGTACTCGAAGCAGATCGGGATGGCGGTGTTCTGGAAGACACCGGCAAAGATGTAGATGAAAGAACAAAGTCCATCCATTGTACGACTGTGGCTCGGCGCCTTCAGCATAATGACGATGAGCCCAATGCAACATAGAACGGAGCCCATCATGCACACACAAAGTGGGGACTTATAGTGTCGTGTGCGGTCCACCCAGAGGCCGATCAGGTACGACACCACCGTCCCGAGAACGATGTTGGCAGCACCAATGCTGCCCGCCAGTTCCGCCGCCACGCCGAAAGGCTCCAAGATCTGAGCCAGCACAGAGGCGAAGGTCCACACGCTGCCCATACTGACACTGAAGGCGCTGAGCAAAAAGACAAAGTCGCGGCGGCGGAGTAGCAGGTAGATGGTGTGACCCACCTCAAGAAACGTGATCACGTGTTCGCTGTGCCGTAGTCGGCGCCACACCGTCATCCTCTTGTGTTTGCTCATGCTGCCGCGGTCCCACTCAGTGTAGACGGCCGCGGATGGGTCCAGAACACCCGCCTGGGTGCTGCAGGCACCGCCGTCTGGCTTGCCTGGGGACTCGGCGTCCGTGAACCCGACAGCAAGGCGGGGTGCGTTGGTGTGGTTGTCGTGTGCACCGGCGCACTCAGAGGTGTGCAACGCGATCGGCTCACTTGGTGCCATGCGCCGGTGGCCGTGATTGACAGCGTGGCCTTGTCCTGCGTCGGCGTCGTTGTCATCACTCTCGCCCTCCTCACTGCTGCGGTTGCCATTAGGTCCATTGCTGTCCATCTCACTTTGCAGCCCGTCATCAGCCACGACCTCCTCTCGCTCACCGCGCCGCTGATGAACCTGCTTGGCACCACTGAGGCTCGCGCGACCAGTCATCACGCTCCCCTGGGTAGCCGCGAGCTCCCTGAGAAGTGCCTTGCTGGGCGACTTGAAGCTTGGCGTTCTCAGGAAGAAGAAGACACCCACGGTGATGAGGACGCAGAAGCCCAGCTCAAGGCAGAACAACAGCATGAACTCCTTCATGGTGCCGGTGCTGGACTTGACGATCAAGGGTGGTGCGAAAAGAGCGATGGCGTTTCCAAGGCTATTCGCTGTAGCCGCGATGGCCGTCGCGAAGGTGCGCTGGTTCGACGCAAAGTAGTGCGCTGCAATCAGCGGCGGAGTCGACAACACAAACAGCTGCGCGATAGAGTTGAGGATCTGTGGTACGATCAGGGTGGCGTAGCACGGCCTCTGCAACCCGGGGGCCACTTTCAGGATTGACCCCAAGGCGTTCAGGCCGCATCCAATGAGAACGCCGAGCCGCACTCCCCAGCGCTCAAACGTTGTGCAGGTGAAGTACGCCCCGACGACGAAGACAATCATGTAGACAGAGGAGAGCATGTTCAGCTCATTCGTCGTGAGGCGAAAGAAGGCGCGGGTTGGAGTCGCAATGGACGAGTACGTGATCCACTGTACTGCGTTCGACGCACTGTAGAGGCAGAAGAGAGTCAGCACAACCCACCGCCACGGGTCGCCTTTCTCAGCCATGAGCGTAGCCGGCATGCATGGTTGCTCTACGGGTGCGTGCATCTAAGCTCTGTATCGGTGGAGGAGATTCACAATAATGATCTACCACCCAGGCAGTAGAGGCGATGCGACAATTGTGTGTGTGTGTGTGTGTTGGGGGAAGAAGAGGGAGTCGTTTTCAACAAGCAGACTCACAGACCCCATGGAGAAACGAATTAGGAGGCGATAAACATAAAGCAAGACGATGTCTTAGCCCTCAGTAGAATAAACAACAATAAAAAATACGCATGTAGAGGCACACCCACGCCCACACCCACCCATGCAGAGAGGGGAGGAGATGGGGAAGAAGGTGATTCCCGCAGTTGTGTTAAAGAAGGTGTCCCACACTGTAAACACCTCACCACGAACAGGGGAACGAAAAGAATAAGAGAAGTGGTAAGACAGGCGTAAAGAAGCCACACTGGGTCGGAATGAGGAAAGAGGAGAGGACAAGCACACGTTCGCGACTAGCAAGAGAAGCCACAGACACCTGAACGCATGCACACTGCATGACGGCAACCGAAGGTCGCAATACGAACGAAAAGAAGACGGTCGAGAGCCGAAAGAAAGGGTGCGGGGAGGGCCAAGATGGAGAAGACAGAGAAGAATGTTGCCCATACAGTGTATGGGTCAGTGAGGGTGCCTACACGGCCTTCCAGATTCACGTGTCACTAAACAGTAGCACACAGGCATGCGCACAGGTCCACAAGGCCGCAGCAAGGCGCACCAGGCTAAACTCTCCACCGTGCATCTCGCTTCGCCATCTAATACACAAGCCACGTCGTGTTCAGAAGGGTACATTCTCTCATTCTTTTTACGCACACAGAAGCCCTATTAGTCAGTTCGATATGCATGTAAGAACAACCAAAACAAGGGAAGACACACACACACACACATGCGCACGTGCGGGTCAGCCGATTCAATGAATGGATGCAGTTACTCAAAGTGTGTCATGTCACCGCGCCAGCGACGCGCGCCGGCGCTCGACAAGAGATTCCCTGCTTTGGTGTAGCATCACCCACGCACATGCGCGGGGGTGCGCGTACGCGCACACCACCTCGGTCCGCACAGCAGAGACGTACACACCCACAGCACCCACCACGCAGCGCCTCATTGCATAGTAGACAGTGTTATCGACTCGTCGCCACGGAAGGGCTCGGACTCATTACATCAGAAACTCGTTTGTGTAGTAATCCTGCAGCGACACGCGAAGACGGAGGGACCGGGGCACCAACGCAGACACGCACAGAGCAACAGCGGCACAACGCTAGCGGGGAGGGGGGAGGGCTGGGGCAGCGCCGCTGTGCGTTCGCTCAGGAAGGCATAGGCGCGCACACGCCGACACGATCATCAGGATGTTTCTATACAGCCTCGTGCACACCACGCCTCTTCAGAGAGCGGCAGTGACACTCTGCGGAGGACAAGCTCATCCAAGTGCTGAATCATGTGCCGCCGATAGAGAGCGAACGAGGGCGGCGCAGCAGCAGGGGAGCGAGAGAAGGGGGTGCTGGTGTAGTGGGAAGGTGGCAGCACACACAGTAGCTCCATGCGCGCACGCACTCCACATGCTTGCAACGCCCTCCA
>NC_025866.1:1774274-1841559 GCF_000755165.1 Leishmania panamensis | reverse complement strand
AGGTGCGCCTACGTAGGTGTTTATGTGGTAGGTCTCTATAATTCTTATGTTCTTCACAGACACGTAGCAGTGGTTGGCGGCACCTCATAGGAGAAGTTTATTTGTTTTTAATGGCAGCGGGTGGGTGGGTGGCTGTGCCATAGCACAGCCACCGTTGTGGTTCTTCTCGCAGGGGCGTAGGGGTAACGTACAGTGACGCGTAGGGTTTTTCGTTGAATACCTTGCTGCTTAATTCATCCAAGTGCATCAGTGGTGATCTCGATCAGTAGTAGAGGGGCGGACTGTGGTAGGTTGCGTAGGGGCGAAACCGACACACGTAAAAGAGATCGCCAACGCTTCTGCAGGAATGAGCGAGGGAACGAGAGGGCGATAGAGGAAGAGAGAAGGCGAGGGGGACCTTCACTAGGGGACGCAGAGGAGAGAACCGTGGAAGGTTTCCGCGTACCGACAAACCAGGCGGCAACAGAGAAGTGGTACGAGTGGAACATACGAGGTGTTCTAGAGAATCAAAACACACGACTCCCTTCACCCCCCTCCACCTCCCTAGAGGTGAAACACGTTATGTGTTCCGTTGCGTTGGACAACTGCATTGCACCATGTGTAGCGACTGGAGGCAGTGCGGTGGCGTGGGTGAGAGTACTGCTCCCACCTGTGCCCTTATAAATCTAGGTGGGCGTATGTTCGCCTGTCTTCTTTCGTCATTTCAGTCCTACGTACGTCACGTAAGTGGGCACGTGCCCTCCTGTAAAGAGGCACGACGACACGAAGAGCGGAGGACACTCAGTAGTAATACACAAGGAAGTCGTCTCGCGCTTGGTACCGGCGAGCAAAGGCGCTGCCCATCGCGGTGGGCTCGCTAAAGGCGACGTGCTCTGCCGGCACCACAAAGCCGTAGCATACGGCATGCCGGGCCCGTTCAATCATCGAAAAGGCTATCCCACGTCCACGTGACGACGGTGATACCCACATCAGCCGCACCCCACAAAAGGGAGTGCCAGTGCAGCAACTGTCGCCCACGTGAGTCGGTTGCGCCTGCAGCTGCCTTTCCACCGGTATCGGGCGAAGCGAAGAGCCAGAAGTATTCGATGCGACAGCAACAGCGGTGGTGGTGTCATCCGTTGTTGAGCGCGTCGGTAGCTTTGATGAAATGCATGGGCTCGTCCACACGGCTCGGTACGCTCGGGTAATGTCTTCTGCAACGCACACTCCGTCCACATAGCACACAGGCGCGCGGCCAGCTGTCTTGAATGATGGTGAACAGCTCACATCCTCTCTTATTACTGTTACATGCACCAACACAATACAACCACCATGACCGGCAGCCTCGGCGCTCCCGATAGATTCATGAGCGGCGCGCAGCACCGCCAAGACCGCACTACACAAGGTCTTACTACAGCAGCTGGGCCGCACTGTGCTGTTGCTTTGGGGCTTGCCTGGAGTGCCGCCAGCGCTCTCATTGTGGCTCGCGCATTGAACAGGGGGTTCTATTCCTCGATTACGCTTTCGACGAACGCGTTCGGAGAAAAAGTTGCATAGCACAACGGTGGCTGCAGTGACAGGTCGTCCTACAGGCTCAGCCACACCGACGAAGAGGCCAGTATTATCCTCCACAACGTACCCTGGACTAAACACGTGTTTCTTGATATCTGCGAGACTTCTCCAGCTCAAGGGTAGCGCTCGCGCGTCTGCGTTTAGGTCTGTTAACTGCCTCCGTGCCGGCATTGAGAGTCCTGGCGGTGCGTGTATGTTGCTCTGTGAACTACCGCAGATGAAGGACGTGACTGCATGTGTTGAGGTAAGTATTGCCTCTACAGCAACATTCAGATACGCTCATACAGCAGCAGCGGGGAAGGTAGGAACCATTTGTGTGTCGCTTCAGCAGTCGAAACTGGGGGAGAAGAGGAACACAGAGAAGGAAAGTGGCGAGGGAAGTGACGGCATGCGTGTGCGCGCGCGTGTAGCAGGAAAAGAGAGAGAAGGCGCAATTTCTTCCGTCGTATTCATTCTGCCATAGAAAAGTAGCTCAGCTCCACCCCGCCCGCTCCCCCCCCACGGCCTGCCAACAGGCCCATCGCATCCTGTGAGGCAGCGGTCAACGCACGTTACAGCAGTGCCGACTCGATGGCCTAGGCAAGGCCTCAGCGTCGATCTTTGCCCGCTCTGCCCGTTTTGCAGGTCGCCTCGCAGCCGCTGCCATTATGCTGGCCGCCACCCGGTGCATCCTTCGGGTGACACGCAGGCTTCCCACACCAGTGGGCAGTGAGGGCCAGTTGGGGAACACTCGAATCACGCTGTCACTTTGCCCACCCTATGGATGGCACAAGCGTGTTCATTGTGGCGTGTCACGCCGACGCGACGCCATCCAGGACCTGCCGCCGGCATCAGTAGCGGTACACCGCCCTGACCTCCCCACGTCGTAAGTGCCTGACCCTAGTACCACGCTGAGGTGTCCCCTGCCATCAGGAGGGGGGAGAGGGGGGAAACAAAGAGGGGCTTTAGGCGTCATGTGAACAGAAGTAGGAAACTAGGTAACCGGCCATGTGAGTAGGCGGCGATGTGCGTGGGGGATATCTGTGCGCTGTAGGCGTTTTAGCTGAAGCGCATGATCAACCACCGCCCGATCCCGCTGCACAATGCACCGTCGACAACCCTCATAGGGAGAGGGAGTGGGTGTGAGGAAGGCAGCAGAGGCGTCGCTGTGGAGTTGGCTTTGCCGGACATGACGCACCCACAGCAAAGAGGCTCAGCTCTGTGTGTATGTGTCCACCTGGAGCGATGGTACCTCTGCGTATGCAGAGTCTTATCAGCATGCTTTCCTTCCTGCAAGAAGTGAGGCCAACTTCGCGATCATCGCGGCGGCTCAAGCACCGGTGTATTGAGCAGCAGAAAAGGCGGCATTGAAGGCTTTGGCGGTTCCACAGAGACTCGCCTTGACTCACGAAGTGCGCGGAGCTGAGGAAAGTACAGCACCTTCAGCTCCTTGACCAGTTTTGCCACCTTCACATCGCGTTCCGGGTGGCTTAGCGGAGGGTCGAGTGGCTCCTCTCCGCAGACTGGGCACGCACGATCTGTCGCCGACACTCCCTCCACCGTCGGCGGCGTCGGTGCGCAGCACTGACACAGCACTGCCCCACAGCACGACATGGTTAGCGTTAACAGCGGTAAATGATAGCACTGAGAACAGAAGAAGTCAGTCAGGCTCACGTCGAAGCTGGCGAGTTTGCCTTCGTCGATGAGCTCATTCAGCTCTTTGATGTCGTCGCCGTTCACAGTACAGGGCACTACAGCCAGCACCTGCTCCTTCTTGAGCACAGAACGCGGTGAGTCGAGGCGGCGGGACGACCGGCTGGGCTCTTCCTTACCCCATACGACGTCGACCCGGCGCGGCCGCTTGGCTAACTCTGCATCAGTGCCGCTGTCAGCGCTGAGAGAGGGGTCCTTGTTGGTGGCACCCTCACTTACAGGACCGCTTGCATGGCCATAAGGCCCAGTGCTACCGTCACCATCACCGACAGCAACGCCTGTGCTGGCGGCGGTCGCCGCCACTCGGGCCTCTGCCCAAGCATTGGCGTCGATGCCGACGTGCAAAAGGTTATCAGCATATGTAAAGACAACCAGGCGGCCATCCTGCAAGAGATCCTCGTTGACGTTGAAGAAAACGTGTTCGAGGGCATCCGCGGCGATCACGCGCAGCGACACCGGTTCAACATCCATGTTGGCGGCACGAACAGCGTACGGTGTCTGCACTATCACGCAATTAAACTTGAGATCGTCCTTCTCCAGCGACAGTATGGAGGATAGAGGCGACTCCCCCCAACAGAGGTCCCTCAGTCGAGAGCCTGAGATCTGCAGCGGCGCGCCGGGCGCAGGGGCGACAGCGCTATACCTCCTCTTCCCCCAACCCCGCGCATGGCGAGCGCGATGGGTTGTCTCTCGAGCTGCCACAACAAAAAGTCGGTCGGCGGCCAGCAGCTGCGGCGCCCTCGAGCTACGGCCCTTGACGGCAAACACAAACTGCATTCGCTCCTATGAGAACACCGACAAGCGAGATTGGAGTGGCGGTGGTAGGGGAGGAAAGGAAGGAGGAAAGGCACAGGCGCGGGCGAGGGCCTGCTAAGATATCAGTGGCGCTGCCCCCTCCTCTTGTCTGTCGCAGTACACAAAACAGACGCGTGCTGTTGTTCAAACCAATAAAGGGAAGGTAGTACACACGCACACAAGTGAAGAGGGGTGCGTCTATGTGCGCCTACCTATCACCACACGTGACTTTGCGAAGACGTCTGTGCTTCCTCTCGGGCACGGTGGAGGAAGCAAAAACTAGCACGGAGTGCCCGGAAGAGCTGGTAGGTGTGCGTGAGCTAAGGGGGCATGGAAAGGGGAATGTATGAGGTATACGGAGGGGGTGAGCGGAGGGGGGAAAGAGCAACATCATCCTCAAGCATTGTGCGAGAGAGGCACCCTGAGAAACCCTCCTCCCGCATGTACGCGCATGTGTGTTTCTGTGACTATGACTGGTTAGCAATATCCTTAGCGGAGTCTCAACCAGAGGTATGTCTAGCAGAGTCCACCAGCACCAATGGGGCGCATTTCTCTAGCCTGGCATCTGCTGGCAAGAATGAGATCGAGAGCGAGAGGAAAAAAGAACAGACAACGGTGGCGCGTCTCTGTTTCTCTCCTCTTCGCCGTCCTGCATTTCGTATTCCTCGCGGCGTTTCTCATGCGTGTCTCTCCTAAAGGGAGAGAGGGATGTATAAAAGTGGGCAGCGCCTAATGATGATAGCGCACCCGAGTGCCTGTGCGTCTCTGTCCTCTCGGGAGCGGTGTCAAGCTAAGGGGGCAGGGGGGGGGGGGGAGCGGGCAACGGCGACACCAGCCGCACGTAGGATGATGGGCAAACCGCGTAGGCTTCGATCTTGTCAGCCCTCCTCCTCTTCCTCCTCCCCATTCCGGTTCCCACCGCGCAGCGCTACGGGGTGGCAATGCGGTGATGTGCCATAAACAACCCGCGACGAGTCTGGCGAGATCCATCGTGGGCACACGCGACTCGCGTCGCTGAAGGCATCCGCGCGGCGCTCGAACAAGAGATCCAATGGGACTTCGTAAGGCACCGCTTCCTCGCCTTGTGGTAGTGCACAATAGGCCTGACATGCCGCCGCCGCCGCCTGGGCTGTCCCGTCGTCTCTGTCGCCCATCACGTAGGTCTGCTTGAAGCCCAGCAACAGCCTCGTCCGAATATCCTCCAACTCCTCGACCACTGGTAGGGGAAGAGCTGGATGGCCGGCTCGGTGGGCGGCGAGCACGTAGTTGATTTCCTTGATCCCCTCCAACAACGTGGGGTGGTCCACCGATGATGAGGTGAGCTCAGTAGAGGAAGCAGCAGCAGAAGACAGCGCCGGCAATGCCGGCGCTGATGCTGTAGTCGCACTAGTTCCATTGTTGTACGTCGCCAGGGCCACATGCGCATTCGCTTGCCGCTGCGATGAAAAAGACAAACTCGCAAAGGTAGTTGGCGCCTTTTCCTCTGTGTGAGGGTGCGGGGGTTGACGGCGCGGCTCCGGCGCCGTCACCGCTCCATCCTCGTCAGCGCGCCAGAGGTTGTTGAAGGCCAGCGACGTCTCACGATGCGTCACCGAGGGGTGTGTTCTCGCCGTTTGCGGCGTGCCGCCTCCAGACGCTCCGCCTACGCACTGTGGGTATGCGGGATGCGAAGGACTAGGGCGAGCGTTGGTGGAAAGAGCAGAGCGCTGCTGTTCAGACGGTGACGCTCGGCAGTCAGCGGCACTGTCGGCACCACAATCAGCGCTAGAGCACGTATACATGCTTTCCAGGGAGCTCTCTAACTCGAGGACGCGCCGGTGAAGGCGCTGAATCAGCTCGCGCTGCAGTTGAATGTGCTCCACGAGCTCCTCTCGCGGCGCTTGCCGAAGCGCCTCTTCAAACATGAAAGTCCACCAGCAAAGGGAGTTCGGGAACCGGAGTAGACGCCGGTGGAGAAGAGGGAAGAAAAGCGGTAGGCGCCTTTACTGTCGCTTTAATGTGTGGCAGTAGCAGCAGCAGTCCTCCGTCCGCGTATGGGAAGCGGTGTGTGTTGCTGGCCGCTTGTGTGCTGGAAAAGGAGAGAACGACTCCCCCTGAGTAGGAGACTCGTTTCACGCAGGTGGCCGAAAGACTGTAGCGTCACTGTCTTTCTTCTTGTGCATATGCGTATTCACGTGTGTTGGTGTGTCTCCCCCTCCCACGCACCGCCCCCCCCCCTGATCGTCAGCAAGCGGGTTTGCAGGTAGTCTCGTGCTGATAGATGCAGCATAGCGGTCGAAAAGAAACAGGCGGGAACAGTAGTATGAGTGGGATGTACAGAGCGCAATCAACTCTTCGCCAACCGGCGAGCGCAAGCAGAGCAGACGTTTGGAGAAGGCAGGTTGTGATGTGGAGAATGCCACATACGCACGCACGCGCATATGGGCAGATCACGCGCTACGGCACACAGGCAGGTAGACAAAGACGGAAAAGGGCTCTCCCTCTCTCTCTCTCTCTCTCTCTCTCTCTCTCTGATGTACACGCAGTGCAGAGTATAGAGGCGCATACACACTTGCTTTGCTATCGCTTATACAGGACGTTTAATCGCTCAAATGGCTTGTTAACGAAAGGGAGAGGGTGTGAGTAGCGTACAGCTCAACACTACCGCGTTCATGCGTGTATGTGAGTGTATATCCATGCATGGCCACAGGCGAGGCGAATCACCTTGAGAGCGGACTGAATAACACACACACACACACACACAGGAGCGCACAGGCGCCTCTACCACGTACTCCTGCTGCGGCTCTGCTCGAGCAGCTTTGTGACAGCCGCCTGCCCGAAAGCAACAGGAACGGATGACGCTGGTGTCTTGCCACACTTTCGCTTTTGCCTCCCTGCGGTCGTGCTACTCCCTGAAGCAGCGGTGGTGCCAACACGCAGTAGCATGCGCTCCCGCCGCACAATTGCTGCGTGCGCAGTCTTGGCCACCGATGAGGGAGCCTCGACGAAGACGTCCTTCTCATCCGCCTCCGCTGCGATGACGGCAGGGTCAACACGGCGTGCTTTGCGGGCGAGGGGTCGTGCTTCGACGCACGCCATGGCTGCCACGTGCGGTGTTTCGCCGGAAGCACCACCGTTCTCGCTATCGCCCGGGGCAGTGCGTGCATCGCTTACACAATCGCATGCCTCATGCAGACTGGTAACAACATCCGGGCCTTCATTACAGCCCTCCTCAGTCAACTTTTCCTGTTGCCACGCTGTCGATCGCGCGTTCCTCTGCTTGTACGCGGCGCGCACCTGCTCCGCTGTCATCATTGGTTGTCCGTTCAGCAACTTCATATTGGGAAACAAGTGAAGGACGCGCCGCTGCACCGTGATGGGGGCTGCACTGGTGCCTAAGGAAGGAGTTGTCGCGGCGGCGTCAGCGATTGGCTCAGCGGGGGTCAGCCCGGTTGCCTTGTCCTGCACGGCAGCATTTTCGATGAGCGGGTTGCCGCGCACATTCAGCTGCTCAAGATAGTGACACCGGCGCAGGGACACCACTGATACGAAGAGGTTGTTGCTGATGTCGAGGATGTGCAGAGAGCGCAATACGACGCCGTCTGGCTGAAGAGAGGTGAGGTGATTCTGGGCGAGCCGAAGCTCCGTAACCATGGGCAGAAACCACCGCGCTGGCAGGGAGTGCAGCTCACAGCCGCTCAGCGACAGTTTCTTCAGCCGTGACAACTTCTCAAACACAGAGAGAGGGTGAGCCAAGGCCAACGCTCGCCGCCGCTGATTGTACGCCTCCATCTCGGGTGAGTCACTGAAGGTCTCGCTAGCGGCTGCGGCGAAGACCGACTGATCCGTCGAACATGAAGTCATCCTTCGGTGATTGTGTCTCTGAGTCGTGGACGCGCGGCGCTTCTCACAGTTTTCGGAGTTATCGTTGGTCACCTCGTCGCTACCCTCATCATCCGCCGCGGCATTCGCGCGACTTGGACCTTCACCACACTCCGTCACCACCTCCTCCACGCCCCACGTTGGAAAGAGCTGACAGAGGCGAGTGTTGCGGGACAGCACGACTGTCTCACATTGCTGAAAGGTAGAAATAATGGAGTAGTTTCGCTGCGCCACCGCGTGCAGGGCTGCGCTGCTGCTGCTACTACTCCTGCGCAAGGACTCGGGGAGGTGCTCACGCGTAGCTGCCAGCTCCACCGCATCCTCGCCGGTCGCCGCCTCGATGTCGCCGAGTAGTGGAGAGTGTAACTGCAGGCGGTTGTCATTGGCAATGAGGGTGCGCAAGGTGAGCGCGGTGTGCTCGAGTCCCTCCAATGACTCCACCGCGCAGAAGGAAATGTTCAGCACGGAGAGACACGTCCCGGACAGGCCCTTCAGCGATGCAAGCCGGTCGTTGTGTGCGACGTTCAGGTTAGAGAGGTACTGTAGTGTGGCCAGGGGACTCAGGTCTGTGAGATCATTGCCCGACAAGTCCAGCTTCCGCAGCTGACGGCACAGGGTTCCAATCGAGGACGGCAAGGCAAAAAGGCCCTTTTTACTCAACCGCACCTCTCGTGTTGTCTCCACATCTATATCAAGCGAGATTGACTCCACAAACCTTTTCGCCGTTTGTGGAGAGCTCTTCGCCATTGCCCCCACAACCGCGTCGCGTGCAGCCTTGGCCTTGACCTGCTGGGCCCGCGTGAGCTCGATCGCACTGAATGCTGGAGTCGTTGCGGCACTGCTGCTGCGTGATGCTCGTCTTGCAGGTGATTTGGCAGAAGCCACCGGCGGACATTGCAGGCTCTGCGACGGCGCACCACGTGGCCTTGGTACTGACATGCGATGGCGCTGCATGATACGTCAGAGCAATCTTGTTGAACGAAAGCGGCGTTGAAGTGGCCACGAGAGCACCTCTACGTCTCTACTGCAATGTAGATGAATGGGTGGATATGAAGGAAGTTGACTAAGGAGAACAGGCAAAGAATTACCCCCACAGGTTCAGACGCACACACAGCAGGCATCCTGTTGCTGTTGAGCGCATACACAACAGAGAGGGACGTGGAGAGCAAAAGGAGCATGCAAGGCAAGCAACAACAGCATTTCCTGCCACCTCTTCTGCTGCACACTTCCGCTTCCCCGCTTCGCCTCAATGCCGGAAAACGAAGCCCAAAGTGGACGCCCACATTCTCGTCTTCGCTGTTTATTATTTTTTTTTTCGCCTTCCCTCACCAACGTCGTGTGGAGAGGGGACTCGGCAAGAGAGTGAGAGCAACGGCAGCGACAGCAAAATCCATCAGGAGAGACACACACACACACACATCGAGAAGCACACAGCCATCCCAACAACAAGCTTAGCAGTCACGTTGAGAGGGAGAGGACACAAACAAAACTAGGCCAACGTACATGCGCAAGATCAAGCGCTGACACAAATTACGTGTGCACGGCTTCACAACATTACGGACTCCTGCTGCATACCAACAAGAGACTGCAGAGTGGTAGAGGGCAAAGCTCTACCTCATGAACCATACTCCTACAGCACCAGGGAGCGACCATCATGGGTGGCACCTGGCATCTTCTCTGGATGCCGGCGGTGGTCATATACGGTGAAGGTGCTGATGAGAACAACCGCCAGGATGTACGCGTGGTACCGCTTCAGTGTCTCGAGAACGATGTGGCCCGTGCGCAGGTACTTCTCATTCGGGTTGCGAGAGGTAATATACTTGGTCATTCGGTGAAAGGCCTCCTGCGAAAAGCCGCCACGCATCACGAGAGAGCGGCGCAGCATATTCCTTCTTCTTTTCTGTTTTTTTTTTTTTGCTGTGCTGCAGGCGTACGTATCAGGCGCCTTGGCCCACACTGTGGGGTGTTGCGCGAGGGCGTGAGGAAGGGGAAGAGTGCGGCAAAAAGTGGGTGAGCAACCGAGAAGACTGCTGAAGTGGTTTCACGCAATGGTACGTGTAGATACAATCGACATGCGCACAGGTGAAGGGACACGGGGTAGGGGGAATGGGGTGGAGGAAAAGGCGTGTTGAAATTGTAAAATAGGGAGAAACATGTACGGGAGTGGGGGACGCAGTATTAACTTCTGCGCTGAAAAAGGAGCGCAGAAAGAGACACGGAGGGGAGAGGATGGAGCGTGCAAGCACTTTCATTCTCGGCACCAGTGAGAATTCGTCAGTGCATTAGTCCTCACGCCTCCTCCCTCATTCGCATCCGAGTTCTCCTCGACAGAGAGGAACGCCGAGCGCACCGAGTGCCTCAGACATACTTGAGAGCGCGCTAGCCGTACACAGTCGTAGAAACGTCAGCAGCGTCACCGGTGGGTGAGCCTTGATGGGGACATATCCGCAGCGATGTCGTTAAAGCGTTCCACTCGCCTATTTTTGAGTAGTTTGGTTCTCTTCGATATTCTCCTTCTACATGGCAAGACGGCTCTCTTTCCCCTCCATCGCGTAGGCCCTCCTGTGCCCACAAGTCTCCATGTCGGGCAGTACAACTTTGACGACAAGCCAAGGCAATCCCGCTGTGTGGGTATGGTTTGCACAGCTGAATCCGTACAGTACTTGCCCACTCGTGTACCGATGCCCAACTCACACTCGCATACAGGCTTCATGAAGGACAGCGAAGGCGAGAGAGCGAAAGAGGCTGAGCAGCAAAACAACACGCGTGAGGGGAAAAAGTGAACACACATTTCTAGGTGCTTCATAATGGGGAAACAAAATCGTTGTCAGAAGAGAAGGATGTACAGGTAGCCTTGCGTTACTATTTTGTACTTTTTGGCTGCGTGAGTCACCCCTGACGGCAGGGGACACCTCAGCGTGGTACTAGGGTCAGGCACTTACGACGTGGGGAGGTCAGGGCGGTGTACCGCTACTGATGCCGGCGGCAGGTCCTGGATGGCGTCGCGTCGGCGTGACACGCCACAATGAACACGCTTGTGCCATCCATAGGGTGGGCAAAGTGACAGCGTGATTCGAGTGTTCCCCAACTGGCCCTCACTGCCCACTGGTGTGGGAAGCCTGCGTGTCACCCGAAGGATGCACCGGGTGGCGGCCAGCATAATGGCAGCGGCTGCGAGGCGACCTGCAAAACGGGCAGAGCGGGCAAAGATCGACGCTGAGGCCTTGCCTAGGCCATCGAGTCGGCACTGCTGTAACGTGCGTTGACCGCTGCCTCACAGGATGCGATGGGCCTGTTGGCAGGCCGTGGGGGGGGAGCGGGCGGGGTGGAGCTGAGCTACTTTTCTATGGCAGAATGAATACGACGGAAGAAATTGCTGATTTACTGCTCGCGTTGGAGAGAAGGGGGAGGGGCGGAGCGGATGAACAAACACAATGGGCACATCACTGAGTCACAGAGCAAGACAGACCGTGGGTGTGTGTGTGACAGAGAGAAAGGGAGGAGAAGCGGCTGGAGGCATCATAAACAAAACTGCGAAAGAGGAAGAAGAGGGGCGCAGACCGTCTGACGCGCTCCACCACAGATATATGGGCGCGCGAAGAGGAGATTCGCTATGGTGTCGCCCCGCCCCCCCCCCCCCAGCTCAAACAGGCAAGAGTACCAATCGTCAAGGGGAGGAAGCGGAGAAGAAAGAAGGGAAAAGAAAGAGCCACAAAACAAAGACGTCTGTTGATGCACCGTCGACACATCAAGGTTTAGCAGAGGAAGTGAGCGCCAAGAGCGCCAGCGTCAGCGACATGCATCAAATGCGCATCCATGTATACAAGATACAGGTGTAAGGGAAGAATGAGTACACGCCACACGGAAAAAAAGCACGCAGACATACGCAATACCTGACCACGAAAAATACGCTCCCCACTTCACCTTGCGTGGATATGCGGGGGGTAGAGAAAGACCGAAGGAGTGAAGGTGTGAAAGAGCAGATAACCAGAAGAGGACACCCACGATTGCACACACACAAGCACACACGAGTACACCATACATGCACGAATAGGAATATACCGGCACATCAGCGACGTGCGCACAACAATAAAACCAAACACGAACACCTCCCCCCCCACCCCCCAAAAAAAGAGAAAGAAAACACGCAGAAGAGAGCGTATTGCGTGAAGAGGAGATATGGGCAGGCGCGGAAACGAGCGTAGAAGTGGGGAGGAGGAGGAGGGGGGGAGAGGGAACAAAAGAATGGGGGGGGTGGGGGGTGCACCACAGTGATGGGTGTGGGAAGTGTGCGAGGAAAAACAACAAAGAAAGAGGGGAGGGGAGGGGAGGGGAGGGCTACGAAATCAGCAGGTCGACAAGAAATAGCGAGAGTACATAGACCCCGTCCCCCTCCCCCCTCGCCAACACACCAGCCTCCCCTGGAAAACCAAAGGCGCATGTGTGTGCGTATGTCTATGTACAGTGCCTACCTTTGCTCGCTACTTGAAGAGGAAAGGTAGAGGAGCTGAGGAGAGATCAAATAACAAAAGAGACGAAGAGGGGGGAACGAGAACGTTAGTGAGGCAAAGGCACGGGAACGTGAAGCGACTCCAAACGGGGGAGCGAAATGAGGCGTCTATCAGCAGTGGGGTAAGCAAGGAGTTGCTCCGCTCTCTCCCCTTCCTCGCTCTCCACACCGCGCCTCTACGGCCCCTTCTTTACACACACTCTGCAACAGCCCGCTATCACATCATACAGAGAGTAAAAAAATGAATGAAAAAGGAGCACTCTCAGCCAATGATACATGACCATCCTATTGAAACCCGCTGCTACGTCGATACGCACGCTCGCACCGAAGGGACGAAAGGTCGCTACTTGTCGAACACACCGGCGCCAGGCAGTTACGACTCTATCGTCGACCACAAGAACGGAGGCAGCGGCTGTCGCGACAAGGACGATGAGAGTGCAGCGCTACTGCTCATAGAACGAGCTGGACACCGGTTGTTTTTGGCGAGTAGATCTCATGCAAGTCTGCAATGCCGTGCTGGTTTCCCATCAGCACAAATCGCCGTGGCACCACGGGGTAACAGTTGGTGTCGATTACCCTCGAGAGTTGCTCAAAGTACTCGTGCAAGTATCTGGAAGCCGCTCTGTCCAAGCCGCACCTGGAGAGATCCATGACAGAAAGGGCGTGCGGTTCATAGTGAACGGCCAAAAAGCTGCGGAGAATCTGAATGAGTCCCGTCGTGCCCATCCCCGGGTTGTCGCTGAGGCTCAGGACGGTTAGGGAGGGGAACAGCGGCACTGTAGGACCACGCTTGTCGGCGGCGATGTAAGCCTTCGACGGCCGCGAGACACGGTTGCCGGCGATGCGAAGCGCCTCACTGGGCGGGATCCTGTGTGTGGCCTTGAGGTCCACTGGAAACAGGTACGCAAAAAGCCCAGCGACGGAGCGTCGATCGAGGTTCATGTTGTTGAGATAGAGTTGCCGCAGCACTGGCAAGATTGTCTGCTTTTCATTCGCGGCCGACATCGTGGAGAGCATGGTGCCAAAGCCGTCGTCGGTGAAATAATTACCATCCAGTCGCAGCGAGGTGATCCACCGCAGCTCAAGGAGCTGCAGAGAAGCGAACAGGCGACCTAGCACGTATGGCGCCGTACGCTCCATGTAGCAGCTGCTGAGGTCTAGTTCTACTGTGCTCGGGTTGTCCTCGTGCTGAGTGGTAAGTCGAGTATGCACGTCTTGCAGCTGCATTCGATGGTAGCCATCCTTAGTGACACGCTCGCGCCGCAGCTCTTGACGCCACCACGCCCACGTGCCCGGCTCCACTTCAGCACGCTCTGTAGGCGATATACGAAAAAGCAGCGGGGCACTCGAAGATGTACTCATAGAGGAGAGCTCCGTCATGTTATCCATAATTGTGCGCAGTTCCACCGGACACGTTGGATTTAGCTTTTCTGTAGCGTGAATAGGGGCGCTGGGGCTGCGCTCTGCCTTAGGCTCCGAGCCCCTTGTGTTACCCCTGGAGTAGCGTTGCTGTAGGTTCTCATCAACCTCTGGGACCGGGATTTCTAACGACCCTTCCGAGTGGGGCCCCTTGGGCTCCGCGGCAGAGGCGCCACTACCATCCAGCCTGTCGCTGCCCGCCGCAGCGGTGCCAATTTTCGCACCCTCACTGCTCCTTTTAGGCTTTAAAGAGCTCGCATCACACCCCATTTTGACGCCGGGCGATGACGCGGTGGAAGGAGGGCTTGGCAGCAGTGAAAAACAAATCTGTGAAAGCAATAAAGAAGCCAAGGCAGACGGCAAGCTGTGAGTCACAGGTAAGATCGAAAGCGTCGCTGTCCCCGCGTTTGGTGGTGGCGGGGCGTGGATGAGAGAAGTGGCGTCCCTACTGGACTTGAAAAGAAGTCAAAGAAGAAAAGACAACGATTGTCGGAAGTTCCGTATTTCGCTCTGCCGTGGGGTATGCGTGGGGGGGGGGGGGTACGGGAAACCAGCGAGCAAGAAGGGGAAAAAAAAGCAGCAGTGGCGTGTCCAGGATGCGCCACGTGCACGGGAACCGTATCTTCAGAGGGGTAACGGTGCTGCAGAGTTGCGTATGCGGCAGCGGAGAGGTGGGGGAGGGAAAGGAATGGGGGTGAGGAAGCTCGATAGAGAATGGCCGGGTATCAAAGAAGTGGGCCGTACCATGGCGCGTTTGCCCTACCACGGGAGTAAGTCGGGGGAAAGGGAAAAGGTGGTGGAAACGCACATACGCAGTCTCACACACGCGTGAAATGTTCTCAGAGGGAGGCGTGGAGGATCGTTATTGGGTTGGAGCAAGAGAGAGAGACAGAATAATGAACATCGCGACGGCACACATTCTCTGTATGAGCTGCCGCCGGGTGCAAATCCCCAAAGGGGGGGGGGGAGGAGAGAGAAACAAGGACAGTGCTGCCCCCAGTAAAGAGGCAGACGACCTGATGTCGTTGATCAAAGGAAGTGGCGTCTGCCATTGTGATTGTAAGCTGCTGCATTAGAGTGTAAGCAACCACTCGCCCAGGTGTTCGCTGCACGCTGGCTTCAAAAAGCCGTTCGTGTTAGACCCCTGTGTGTGAGGAATAAACAGCATCGGGTGCGTCGCGTCCTCGCCGCAGTGCGGTGTCACGTGCGGCTTGGACCGCAACGGCGATGGGGACGAGGAAAACATAGCGGGTCGCAATGTTTCCCCGTGGGCAGGGGCATCTGGTTTGGACATCGTGGACACTGCTCGCTCGCTATAGATCCGGGCGCATGGATCACAGAGATCGTACTGATAGCAGCGAGCACACTTCCATCGGATGCCGCGAATCATGCTGCGGCATCGATTGCAGTAGATACTGTGGGGGAAACTAAACCGGTTCGGTTTCAATCGTTCCGCAAACATAGCGAGCGGAGCAACGTTGGAAGGGCCCCACAGCAACGGTAACGACGGGGCCCATACTCCAGGTGGAATTTTCAGAAGAATGTGCTGAGGCGGGTGGCACAGAGCTGTAAAGGCGCACACCTCGCACAGGACGCTACGCCTATCACTCGAGGGGCAATGTAAGCACCTTACATGTGCAGCTGCACCAACATCTATGGTCACCTGACAGTGGGAACACGTCGCCACGTGCGTCTTTTCTTGCAGTCGAAACTGCGATGTCGCCCAATCTAGCGATGACACAAGCGGGGTCGAGGGCTCCACGATACTGACGTTGAACTTGAAACCGTCTAGCTGGTGCATGCGGCGCAGCTCCGTGGCAACCGGCATCAAGTCATGTCCAGTGACGTACTCGCCGTCGAGCCTCACGCACGAGCTGACGATACACTCCAAAGCCTTGCATGGATCATTGATGTAGGGGTTTCTTATCACGTACTCCCGCCCAACAAAAGCAGTGAAGCACAATGGAAGGCGGCGTTGTGCGATGTGCGTGCTCAGTCGGTCAGCAATACGAGCACGCTCCAGGGCAGGCAAGTTGTGCCATACGTTGTCGTCCTCAGACAGCGCCAGCGTCGGTGCACCGACCTCTCCACGCCTGCGGCGCATCTTCGGTGTGTCGGCGATGCCGTACATATCCTTCGTCACCTCGGTTGTATCGCGTGAAGAGCGCGCAATCACCGGTCGCCTACTGTTGTGCGAGTGCACCCTCACTTGAGAGGGCACCTTCGACAATCCCCTGCGGCTTCCTGGGCGCGCGTCAACAATGAAGGGGAGCGTTTCAATGTGAAAAAGAGTTGCCACCTCTGACTGAAGGCCCTGGCGGCCACACCACAGTGACAGCAGGTCGACTTCAGGGCTCTGCCAACCACGGAGTCCTCTGTTCAGGTGCTCGAACGCGGTGCGGGCTTCGGCAGCGTCCTCGTCGACGTTTAGTAGGACAATCTGTGCCCGTTTCGAAAGCGGTTGCAGTAGCTCAATGCGAAAGGTTTCCTTCTCCGGAGGACGTGGCAGCACATCGCCGTGCTCGGCCGCAAACGACAGCCAAGGATCTTTGTCCAGAAGGACTGCGTACCGCCCTGAGAGTCCAGTTGTGGCCAGCGTCTCTTGCAGGTGAGAGTCGCTAAACAGGTGCCTCTGTAACCAGTCCATGCAGTCGGGGTAGTGGCATGACCACGCGACGAAGACGGAAGGGACAGTGGCGGCAATGCAGGCCAGCGAGACCCGCGTCTCCTTCGTGGCGGCCATGAAGTCGTTTAGTGCACCGGCCTCCTTTTCGAAGAGATCACCGAGCTCCTGCGTGTAGAAGCGCAGCGTGCTTGCGTGCCCTGAGGAATTCAAGTTCCCCGACGATGTGGCCACCAGGTTCTCCGCAGCACTCCCCCCTTCGTCTTTTCCTGTCTTGTTAGTCAATGGCGTAGCCACTGACTCGTGCATCAGTTGGCGCAGACGATGCCTCATCTTCTGTTGCTGCACGTGCAGGCAGCGGAAGATTCCGCATCGCATGGCACAATAGACGCGGTACCAACGTAGGTACGCGTTGGTGTGGAGGGACGGCGTGAGAGGCTCCAGCAACAGGTGTGGCACGAGGTCGCCTGCCTGCAACCCCGCTGTGACGACAGTATCGAGGTCACGCACCGAGTGCAAGCGTACCTGCCGCACGAGCGCCAACAGCGCTTCCCTATGACAATACCGCACGCGCCCGTAAAGGAGCAGTCGACGTGTGCTGCTGACGGCATCTGCATGAGCACCGTAGCACATGAACTCCTCTCGTTCCATCACGCGGAGGTGGCCGTGACGCAGGCACGTCCCGGAGATGCGCTTAAGCAGCTCGAACGCGGCCTCTACCCGCTCGTACTCAGCGAGTGCCTCCCATTCCTGCGCACTCGGCAGTACCCTCTCCTCTCGAGACTCTTCCGTCGAAAGCGACATCGCAGCAGACCGTGTGGTGGTGAAGAGGGTGAGGCACGGAGGGGGAGATGGAATAAATAAAAGCCGACATCACATACACCCACACATACACTAAAGCAAAGAAAGGGAAAGAACAGCCTGGAGCAAAAGGAGACGGTAAGAGCGAAAGGTGGTCAAGACCAACTTCTTTAGGTGAGTCGGAGAAGTATTCGCAGAGCCACCCTCGCGACACACTCTTCTGTTTTTCTTTGCTTGGATGTGTGTGTCTGTGTGTGTGTGTGTGTGCCACCATCGGCGCAAAGAGATGGGAGGCAGAGAATAAATGGGGTGGAGTGTGAGAGTGGGTGGAGAGGGGTCTGAAAAGCGGGCATGAGATTCACCTTATGGAAAACAGCCTCAAATGCATGAAACCTGGTCAAGATACTCGCCCCCATGGTGACACTGACGTGTGAGGTGGTGATTTTATTCCACCTGGATTTACCCCTCGAAATCAGCCGTTGCGGCACAGCAGACATCGCTTGCGAAAGACGACTCTTCCACCGGTGCAGATATCGGACCGTCAAAGTGCACTCACAGTGTGGCACGCTTTGACGTTTTTTTGTTTTCTATCGTGGCTGGTGCGCATTTCTGCTTCATGCCACCGAAGGTGTAAGACGTGCGCGTGTGTGTTTGCCTTTTCCTGTGGACACCCAACACTCGTTGACTACATTTCCTCCAGCTTTGCGGACCCTGATGTGACAGCCATTTCTGCATAACAAGGAAAGGAAACAACAAAACAAGCAGAGACATCGAGGTGGGCATAGGGAGGCATAGGCGCCCCCTCCCCCCCCAAAAATGAGCAAAAGCAACGCAGTAGTGAAGTACCCAAAACACAAACAAACGAAGAAAAGAACACAAAAGTGCATTACGTCCGTACATCGAGAGAGAGAGTGTGTGTGTGCACGTTCAATTTTTTCCCCTTTTCTCTTTCAAGGCGCACCCTCTTTGCTCTACAGTATGGGCTCAATTCCTCTCGAGCCCCGGTCTGCCAACAGGCCCATCGTGTCCTGCGAAGTAGCCTCAGACGCACCCGTTATAGCAATACACCGACTCAGTCATCTCAGCACGGCCTCAGCCACAAACTCTACCGACTTACCCGCCCCACATGTCGTCTCACACCTGCTCCCACCATTTCGGTTGCCACCTGGTGCATCCCCCGGGGTGGCCTCAGGCTCTCCACAACAGTACGCAGTCAGGCCTGGCTAAGACGCATCCCAAGTTACGCGAGCACTTCGCCTATCCTATGGATGGCACAGACGTCTTCACTGCGACGAGTCGCTCTGACGCTACGGCATCCAGGAGCTGGCCGCCAACATTAGTAGCGGTACACCGCCCTGACCTCTCCTCATCACAGGCACTTGCCCCCCTGTCATCACCAGAAGTGAATCAGCATTGGCAAGGATAGGGGTTACCTGACTTCCATACACAAAGTGGGTGTACTGAACCCTCTGATACCACGAGCTGAGATGCCCCTGTAAGCGAGGAGAACAACTTCAAGAAGAAAGAGGGAGAGGAAGGCATTCGCTTTGTTGCACATCTACAAGGAGTTCACTACCGATAGAGAGTGAACAGAGGCAAGTTCTCTGTGCTTAGGTGTGTCTTTGCGTGGGAAACAGCTTTTTTTTGTTGGCTGCGCAGCCTAACAAGGGAGCAGAGAGCAAATCAAGCGCAGGAGCCAGCTTGGAAAAGCTACGTTGCGCCTCAGATTTTCAGGGAACCGCTTAGCTCCTTCGGTCATGTAAGTGTTATGCATCCGCGATCTTGATGTAGTAGTAGGCGCGCGTGCCGTAACCCTCCATAGTCTGCAAAAAGAGGTCGCCGCCAAGCGACTGTGCGTACACACGCGACATCGGAAGCCCGTACCCATAGCCAGCTAGTGGTGACGGCGCCGTGGATGCAGACTTCTCACCCGACTCGCACAGTTGTAATGCTGGTTTGCTGACTGAGGTGTACGAGTACGCCATCGCCATGGCGAGTGCCTCGTCTGTCATACCCATGCCTTCATCCGAGATGCAGATGCACGCGTGCT
This sequence comes from Leishmania panamensis, assembly GCF_000755165.1. Taxonomy (NCBI): domain Eukaryota; phylum Euglenozoa; class Kinetoplastea; order Trypanosomatida; family Trypanosomatidae; genus Leishmania; species Leishmania panamensis. The sequence goes on along the minus strand of NC_025866.1, from coordinate 1,822,257 downwards.
CCGTCTCTTCTTGCAGGTTGATCAGCACGCGAACGGGCGGCATATCAGCGCATGTAACGATCCCAAGATCGTTGCGCTTCATATGTGACTCCACTGTGGCACGAAACGCGTTTTTCATTAGCTCCAGTATAATGTACCGGATAGTAGTGCTCATGTAGGGAAATCGAAAAGCCTTGGAGTCAGAAGTGAGCTCAAACTCGGTGTCTGGGCAGTCGCCATAGTAATCCGTGCAAATCTGCTTCGCCTCATCAACAGCATTCCGAACAACGTGCTCAAGATTCATCTCAAGATCAACCATCCCAACGCGGCTGGGATTGCTGTCCATCATCATCTCCGGGTCATGGTTGAGGAACATGCGAGAGATAAAGTTGTATGTGATCATGCAACGATTCACGGAGTCCAACGGCGCTTGGATGTCTTGAATCTCTGCGTGGGTGAGCACGTCCTCCTCCCTCATGGGGATGCTGGCCCACCTCTCGGATGTCTTCTTTAGCTCCACCAGTGCTCGCCGATGACATGAGACGTACTCCTTCAGCTCAAGAATTCCAAACGCCATGGTTTGTAACAGCTCGCGCTCTGCGTGCTCCTCATCAATATCCTCTAACACTCTACGAAAGTGCTGCACTTGACCGTCGGTGATAGGGATTTTGCAGTTAATGAGCTTTTGAAACGAGCGAAGAAGTGTTGCGCGAACGGACAGAATCGACGGCATTGCGTTGAGGCCAGAGGGAAGCCTGTCAAGTCCTGTGATAAACTGCGCCAGGACTATCGGAAGCGTTTTGTGGCAGAATATAGGTGCGTGGTACGCTCTATCGTTGAAAATACCCAAGATACGCTTAATGTCCAGCTTCTTCATTTTGCGAGAGGCGTAAAGGTCAACCAACCCGTTCGCAGCCTTGCTCTCTTCTAGCACCTTTAGCTTCGACTTGATGCCCTTCACCTCTTCCACAAGCCGCTCTAAGCGCTCTCTGTCCGAGTTTTTTGTTGATGACAAGCGGATGCCGGCCGTCGACCCGAGCAACTTCGTGGTGGAAACCAATCGTCGCATTTTTCTTCCCCACCCAAAAACGCTTTCTTTGCCTCAACCCCGTGATTCACATATACAAAAAATTTTGGTCACAATAGATATGCACTATGGCGTGAATCCTTCAGTTGTAGTCAAAGAGCGGAAGAGCGAAGAGTAGATGTAGCAAACACACCATTGGTAAGCCGCTAGGATGTCACGCACGCTATCGAAAAAAGGCTACTACGCAGCTTAGTACGCATGATTAATGAGGTGTTCCACTACACGCAAACAGGAAAAAGAGAAGACCAGCGCTGTAGCTCACCTTTCACGTCTCATGAAGTGACTACGATGCTCCTCCTCTGTGCGTCTTGCCACCTTGCCAGATACACTTTTTTCGCTCCGTCAAAACTTGTACAGAAGGCAACAGCCTCACTACATCATGAAAGCGAGAAGCTGAATACAAGGGAAAAAAGCTATGCAATGGTCTATATGTACATGCTACCTTTCAGTGTGAATGCGCTGAATACCTTTGTGCCTCTTTCAGGGCAATCTCCTTCGACCACTGTCCGTTTACAGGATCATCTTTGTAGATGAACAGGGCATCCTTATCGAGCTTCTTCAGCGCTGCCTCAATATCTGCAATCGTCTTCTCCAGCTCCATCTTGCGCTTTCGCGTCCCGGGCGTATCCTTTGAGAACGGTATCTTCTGCAGTTCAGAGATACACTCATCGTTCCGCCTTCGCATCTGTTGCACCAGCTTCTCATGCTCTTCCCGCGGAAGAAGATAGATATACTTGGCATGCACTTGCTGCTTACGCTGAGCCTTCGCCTCTTCCAGTGACTGCACATAAGCCTTTTCCTGAGCAATTTCACTTTTAACACGAGACAGGTACGCTGGGGCCTCACCAAAACTCTTGCGGCTGGTGGGAAGTGGTGCTTGCATTTTTTGTCGCTTCGGGACCATGTTGCTAACCTCCACAATGTTCGACGCGACGAAATCCTTTGTCGCATCTCGCGAAAAAGCGTCGCCACCTCGGTAACCAGCTCCGTAGTCTCCACTGCCATAGCCGTACAATGAGCTGTCACTTGCGCTTCCGTGTGCGCCGTTGCCGTTCTCCCCACTGCATCCAGCATCAAAGCGGCCATCTTTGCTAGAAACTGGGTTGTTATCGGCACCGTGCTGCATATTTGTCGAACTTTTCTCTGCATCACCACTTTGCCCGCCTTGGTTGAGCTGTATCGAGTTGTTGTCAACAGGCGGCTTGCGGTACATCTTTTCTTCATGTGTTACAGGTGCAATGTAGCGGACGCCATTGCCCTTCTTCAGGTATTGTCGAGGGTCAACTGTGTCCCCCACATTCTTGCCGATGATGGCCTCCCGCTGCTTAAAAAAACGCACATTCGTTCCGTCGTACTGCTTCCCCTTTTCGAAAAAAGTGGAGTACGCCGGCTTTTCGGGCTCAGCCATATGCTTTTCATACACGCCAGTATATGGCGACTCGTTTTTGCTGAGCTGTTTCTGCTCGACAGCACTTTTCACATAAAGACCAAAAATGCTCTCCCCGCTCATCTTGAATTTCAGTCCTTTGAGTGTTGCAACAGCTTCGTTAATTCCACAGAGGAGAAGGCGCAAACAGAGAGAGAGAGAGAGAGAGAGAGATCAAGAAGCGCAGTAGCTCAAAGTGAAGAGAGCAAATAATGAAAAAGTGGCTCAATTCATGATGAAATCCTTCCTGGATAATACAGGGGAAGAACATTAGAGATAGAGCCATCTTGACAGATACTTGCTCACTTTGAACGAAGTAACGGACGCGGGTAACGGTGTGCCTGTTACCCTAGCGTTTGGAAGACGTAACCCGCAACAGAGGTACTTTCTTCTTCATGAAATATGGACGCGAAAAGTATGTATGGTACAGGGCAGCAAATGTGCAAGACGAGATACACCAAAAGAAAAACAAGGAGCTATCACCTTGGAGAGGTGGTGCGCCGGAGCCGCTCTAGTTTACTCTCCTCCCGTTTCCTGCGTGGCGAATCTACGAGATGCAGTACCCTCTGAGAGCAGATAAGGCTGCTCCGGTGGAGTCTTTCAAGATTCACCTCAAATGCGAACTCCTGACATATGCGGCTGGCGAAGAAGGCTTCTTCAGGCTTCAACCTTTGTACAAGCTCTTGTAGCGTCGAGCGGGGAATCGTTAAGCCGACCTGCGCTGAAAAACGCAGCACCACTTTGGCTACCTTCACAGAGTCTGTTGTGCGAAGCAGGTCGTTCGCCACGTAATCGACCGCAGAAGCGCTACCCTTAAAACTGTCTTTGAAACGTTGCAGCTGTGACACTTCCTCTGCTGAAAAAGTATGCGGCACCTCGTCGGCAATGACATGAGAGATAGACAGGCGATGTGACGCTACGAGAGTCTTCGTGCTCGTTGAAGGTAATGTATCAACTACTGGGGTAGAGGATACTAACGTAGGTGCTTTCCAACGCGTGTAGGGAACAAGGTTGAGCTGTGTATGTGCAACAAAGTCGCCGGATGGGGTTTTGACAAAATTTATATCTGCCTCCAAATCTGACACACTATAGCCCTCCAAGAACCCCACTGCCGACGCCAAAATGGAGGCCAGATAGGAAGTGTTTCCACTGAGTGATAAGAAGGTCAACGGCAAAAGAGCAAGTTTTCTCATAGAGTCTTGACCATCTTCTGCAGCTGCTCGAGAGAGAGTCGCCATCCATAGAATCTTCGATGCCCGGTTCATCTTTTTTTATCCTGTATGTGAGCTTCTTTCCAGTTTCAAGAGTAGATTCTATAGAAGGCAAAAAAGAGAGACGAAGACCAAGAAGGCGTTGATGGTTACAGAAAAGGACTGTTTCGTTGGTTTGCCTGAGGAACGCTTTCAGCCCATAGAGCGACTTCTCCTCAAAGCCGGATATGATGTGTAGGTGATGCTGTGGCACAAGATGACAAATCTTGCGATTTGGGTCTTGTGAGTCCGATTTCTCGTAATTTCTGGGATTCCATGACACCGAGTGCTGCAGAGCTTTCCTGAGAAAGCGTGACTCCCATGGCGAGCGATGGCCTCAAAGTCCCTCACGGGATTCGGGTGTTTGCGCGGACAGGCCGCCCCCAAAGTTTAAGCGACCAACAGCCCCGTAAATACCAAGGCATTAGTGAAAATGAAATGGGAGGGTCACAACCTCTGTTGGACTTGCTGTTACTCAGTCCCCCTTTCTTCATGTTTGCTCCATTCCGATTTCCAGGAGATAAAGCGCGTCGTGTCCCTTTGTCAAACCCCTGATTCCCTGTCTCGAGACGCTTTTGTTCTCATCGCCCCCCCCCCCCTTGGGGTAAAAACTCGGTTGTGGCACTTCAGATGCTTGTTCGCACAGTGCACCACCATCGTTGATGGTCACTCTCGTTGCGCCGCAGAGAACTGGTTGCGCGCAACCGTGTGTCCCACCTTTTTTTCGGAAGCGCTGCAGCGAGCTTTGCAATCTCTTCTCAGAACACATCCCCTGCACAAATGCGCTGCCTTCTAGTTTACAGGAAGCGGTTTCTCCGGATCAATAGAGGGCTAATACTGAGAAACACTGGTCAGTGTTGGAGGCATTGCAAGAAGGGTTACGTCACCTATACCTCATTGACTTGTTATTGCACCAGATGCGCTGTCCATGAAACACCATACATAGCTATTATTCCTCGCATTACAAACTCCCCGCTAGAGCGATCTAGATCATCTGTATGACTGTTATCTAGCAAAATCAGTTCCGCATACTGCAGTCGGTGACTTGCTTATTGCCTCCTCAGCGCTTAGTAGGTCGTCGTTACAAAGTTCAAGAACAAGGAAGAGTCCTTTTGTTGCGATGCCTAGAGATGGTGTTGCCTTTCATGACCTTCGTTTCTACATGTCGTTAAACTGGTTCATTTTCCCTCTACGAATCCATTTTTTCGTGACGCTTTTACTTCTCAAATCACGTTTCTCAACCTTTTTCATTTGGCCGTAGTCACCGAATTTGGGCGGTTGCTCTAGCGATGATTATTACGCCGACGGTGGCGCGGAATCTGGAGAGCATTCAGCTGGCACTGGAGACCAGCAATGCAGTCCTTATCCAAGGCGAGATTGGATGTGGAAAGAGTGCATCTGTTTTGCATCTCGCAGAGAAGTATGCGACTAAGGAGACGATGATTCAAGTGAATGTGGACGACACATTTGACAGCAAGGATCTTCTCGGCAAGTTTAGCGCGACTCAGACACCTGGAGCCTTCCAATGGGTACCGGGACCGCTGACAGTTGCTGTGCAGAAGGGGTATTGGGTTCTCATGGAGGATATCGATCTCGCTTCGTTCGATGTCTTTGCTGTACTCCTTTCCCTCCTTGAAAGCTCGACCCTCTTTATTCCCGATAAGAACAAGTTTCTGCGCGCACACGGCGGGTTTAAGTTGATTGCGACTCAGCAGCTCTTTTCCTCCGGTGCAGCCCTTCTCACACGCAAGTCCAACTCTGTACCTTATGCTGAGCTTTGGGGCACCGTGATTATGGAAAACCTGGCAGCGGAAGATATGTGCACAATTGTTAACCACACATACAACAACGTTCCCTTGTCTATCATTCAAAGTCTGACTACGCTGGTCTCTCCAACATATGGCGCAAGTCTCGTTGGGTTACAGAATCTGTTGCGGTGGAGTAAACGAGTAAGTAAGCGGTTGTCAAACACGCCCTGTATTGATAATGGTAATAGCAAAAGTACACCGGCTTTTATTTCATCCCGCACGCGCGAGACGATGGTGAAAGAGGCGTTTGACTGCCTCGTAGCGAAGTATCCTCCCGGAAATGAGCGTACTGGGGTGCTGAGGATGATCTCGGAAGCTTGCGGTGTACCGATCAATATTGCTGAGCCTCTTGTTCTGGAGTGCAGACCACAGGAGTCACTTACTGTGGACTTGTACTCAGTAGGAAGAGTCTGCATTCCGCTCATTTCTAGTGTGTATGGGCTTTCGCGTGAAAGCCGCGTTGCATTTGCACCAACTACGCACGCCATGTCTCTCTTGGAGAGGCTCGCAGCGGCCGTAGAATCACATGAATATGTGCTTCTTACTGGCGAAACAGGCGTGGGGAAGACGTTTATTGTGCAGTACCTAGCGGATCAGCTTGGACAGACGCTAGTCGTTCACAATCTCAATCAGCAGACAGACACATCAGATTTTATGGGCGGATGGAAGCCGTTGGATGTCGGGGTGACGGTGCGAGACCTGTACAGCGGATTTACGGATCTTTTTGCCACGTGCTTTAACGTTGAGAAGAACGCACAATTTCTTAATATTCTGCAGCGGTCTATCAATGACCGAAAGTGGGAGCGTGCGCTGAATCAGATCATCAAGGGATGCACCTCCTTTAAGGAAAAGAACGCAAAGGTAGTGTACGCTGCACCGTTGCTGCAACAATGGAAGGATCTAGAGCAAAGCTCCAAAGAGCTACTGGACACTGTGGAAAAGACAAAAACGAACTTCGCGTTTCACTTCGAGGAGGGCTCTCTTGTCAAGGCGTGGCGTGAGGGTCACTGGATTCTGCTGGATGAGCTCAATCTGGCTACTACCGAGGTTCTGGAGCGCGTCTCTTCAGTGCTTGGCGATGTCGACCGTCTTTTTCTCACGGACAAGGATTCTTCAGAGCCAATCATGCGCCATAAGAACTTCCACGTTTTTGCGAACATGAATCCACCCACCGACGTTGGTAAAAAAGATTTGCCCCCGTCTTTGCGCTCGCGGTTCGTTGAGTACTACGTGAGCGAGCCGTTTAACCGAAACGACATTAGCATTGTGGTAAAAGAATACATCGGCTTCCTCACGGCAGACGCAAAGGTAGATGAGATTACGGACTTTTTTCTCGACTGCGTGAGCAATGCGAAAACGAAGCTCTGTTCCTTGGACAGTGAATCGAAAGCACCATCATTTAGTCTGCGCACGCTTACACGCGCTCTCTCCTATGTGCGCCGTGCCACGCCGCACTACGGCTTCACGATTGCCTTGTTTGACGGTCTACTTCTTGGGTTTGCGACCCCCCTTCAACGCCAGTTTCACGTGGTCGTGGAGCAGCTCATTGTGAAGAACATCTTCCGCGGCAAGCGTCCCAGCTCACCCACCCTACCGGCCATCCCGAAGAACGGAACATTTATTGCATACGAGCACATGTGGATTCCTGCTGGCACTGAGTCCCTGTACTGCGATGAGGCGTTCATCATCACCGACAGTGTGAAGGACCACCTAAAAAATCTCAGCCGCGCAGTATTTGCAAATTACCCGGTGCTGCTCGAGGGCCCCACATCGTCCGGCAAGAGTTCCATGGTGAAGTATCTGGCAGAGCTGACTGGCAACAAGTTTGTGCGTATCAACAACCACGACAGCACTGAGATTCAGGAGTACCTGGGCCACTACATCACTGATGAGCTCGGAAAGCTGCGCTATGTTGACGGCATTCTTGTGAACGCTGTTCGCCACGGCTACTGGGTGGTGCTGGATGAACTGAACCTTGCGCCAACCGACGTGCTCGAAGCACTTAACCGTCTTCTAGATGACAACTGCGAACTGTTTGTTCCTGACACACAAGAAACAATCAAGCCTCACCCGCAGCTTCGCATCTTTGCGACACAGAATCCTGCAGGGATTTACAGTGGCCGAAAGATGCTCTCTCGTGCCTTTCGAAACCGCTTTCTCGAAATTACTGTGGACGAGATTCCAACGACGGAGATCAGCACTATTTTGTGTCACCGTTACTCGCTTCCCCAGAGCTTTGCCGATAAAATGGTAGAGGTGATGACAGCACTGCAAATCCATCGTCAGAACTCGCAGATCTTTGCCGGTCGTCATGGCTTCATCACGCCTCGTGATTTATTTCGGTGGGCGGAGCGGCGGCCGGTAACGTATCAGCAGCTAGCGGAACACGGCTTTCTGCTTTTGGGAGAGCGGTGCCGCAAGTCAAGCGAGCGTCAGATCGTGCGAGATGTCATCGAGTCAGTGATCAAGACGGACCTGAGGGACAACTTCATTTATCGCCCATCACACTGGCCGTTTGTGCAGCAGTACTTTACTCAGATTGAGGGCGGTGCCATTGATGAGTTCAGAATCGTCTGGACGGAGTCGATGCAGCGCCTATTCACGATTGTGGGTGTTTGCCTGGAGCACAGGGAGCCAGTCCTGCTCGTTGGTGAAACTGGGAGCAGTAAGACCACAGTATGCCAGCTGTGGGCGGCACTGCTTGGCATCCCGCTCCACATCCTGAACTGCCACCAGCACACAGAAGCAGCGGATTTTCTCGGCAGTCTGCGACCCTGTCCACCAGATCGGCGCGATCAGGCGCTGTTTGAGTGGCGCAACGGCCCGCTAGTACAGAGCATGCTTGACGGTGACATGTTTGTGCTTGATGAGATTTCGCTCACGGAGGACAGCGTTTTGGAGCGACTAAACAGCGTGCTGGAGCCATCGCGCAGCGTGACATTGGCAGAGAAGAGCAGCGCCGACTACATCGTGGCGCATGAGCGGTTCCTCGTCATGGCAACCATGAATCCTGGTGGTGATTTTGGCAAGAAGGAGTTGTCGCCTGCCCTCCGCAACCGCTTCACAGAGATCTACGTCCGCCCCACTACAGACGTAACGGAGGTGGCCATGATTCTCTCGCGTCGCCTGAAGGCGGAGCTGGCTCTGTGGGCCCCTCACATGGCGACAGTTCTCTGCAACGTCTCGCAGTTGACTCCTACATCGGGATCACCACAGCACATCAGTATCCGTGACATCATCAGCTGGGTATCTTTCATGAATGCCGCCCATGGCCGATGCCCGCCAGAGGTCGCCTTTCTACAGGGACTCGACGCTGTCATTCTCGATGGCATCGGGGTTGGCACCGGGCAGTCGGAGGCGTCGTGCGCGGTGATGAAGCGCAGCTGCACGTGTCAGGCTCTGCAGGTGTTGAAACAGTCCGGGAGCACGCCGGTGGACTTCAAAGCTCTGCTTGCGAAGCCTTTCTGGGAGGTGTGTGAGAGCATGACCGAGCCGCAGCTGCCGCCATCTATGAGGAGCCGCTTCTTCTTTGGCGCCCCGGCCACGCGACGTAATTTGTCCAAGCTAATGCGGGCGAGCCTCGTCAAAAAGGCAGTTCTCCTGGAGGGTAGTCCTGGCGTTGGCAAAACCAGCATCGTGGAGGCGCTCGGCTGCGCGCTGGGTCGGTCGGTGGTGCGCATTAACTTGAGCGAGCAGACGGACATCATGGACCTCTTTGGTACCTATCTGCCGAGTCCTGGTGGTGTCGCTGAGCAGGGGGAGGCCGCGGGTTCGGCAGAGGGAAAGGAGTCGTTCGCGACGGTAGAAGATGAACTGGAGCGGCAGCAGCTACGCGACGAGCGAAGTCGTGTGAAGGGCCCGCAATTCGCATGGTCGGACGGCGTTCTTTTGCGCTCCCTGAAGGAGGGCTCGTGGGTGATTCTAGACGAGCTCAACCTGGCGAGTCAGTCGGTGCTGGAGGGCCTGAACGCCTTGCTCGACCACCGCTCCACAGTATTTATCCCTGAGCTGAACGAGGAGTTTCACGCGCACGCGGACTTTCGTGTGTTCGCATGCCAAAACCCGCTGCTGGAGGGTGGCGGCCGAAAAGGCCTGCCTGGCAGCTTCATCAATCGCTTCATCAAGGTTCACGTCGAACCATTCGAGATGAGCGACCTGATTGTGATTGCTCAAGCAGTTTGCCCCGACATCGAAGAGGCGACGCTGCGGCGCATGGTTGACTTTGTGGGCCAACTGCAGCACGACACGATGGTACGCCGAGCTTACGGCTTGCGGGGGAGCCCATGGGAATTCAACCTGCGCGATGTGCTGCGCTGGGCGAAACTTCTGCAGTCGTACGAGGCGCGTCAGCGACCGACATCGTTTGCCGACATGCTTTTTCTTCAGCGCATGCGCACCGACGAGGACGCGGCGCGTTGCCGCCTGGTGCTCGAGTCGTGCTTCTCCAAGGCAGAGGTGGAAAGAGACGTGGGAGATGGGTGCGACTCTGACTTCCTTATTCATGACGGTGCCGTGTATTTTGCTCATCAGCTACTCACTCGGCGCGAAACGGCCGCCATCAGTGCCTCAGACGCACAGGAACTCAGCTCGTTGATGCTCCTTCCTTCACAGGCGCATCTTATCAAGTCATTGCTTGTGTGCGTTGAGCAGAATCAGTTTGCCTTGCTGGTCGGCCCCTCCGGCGCCGGCAAGACCTTTACGCTGCGCACCACCGCCGCCCTTGCTGGGGCAAAGCTGGTAACCTTTTCCATGACCGCGAGCTGCGACACAGTGGACTTGCTGGGTGGGTTCGATCAGGTGGAGGGAAAGCAAGGCGAGTTTGAGTGGCGTGACTCTCTCGTGCTGGAGGCGATGTTGCAGGGACACTGGCTCGTCTTGGATAACGTGAACTACTGCAACGCGAGCGTGCTGGATCGACTTAACCCACTCGTTGAGCCGAATGGTGTGCTCTGTGTGAATGAGCAGGGTATCGTGAACAATGAGGTGCGTGTGATTCGGCCGCACCCTCGCTTCCGTCTCTTTGCCACGCTGAATCCGCGCTACGGCGAGATCTCGCGTGCCATGCGTAACCGCGCCGTTGAGCTGTACGTGGCACCGGTGGCAATCCCATCTGCGGAGAGCCTTGCCCTCAGCGCCAACGCATCCGTCGCGGCACAGGAGCGGCACGTATCGTCGCAAGATGTCAAGGGCGCAGACAAAGCGACCCCCCCTATGACATCACTGAGCCCACCTCCAGTGTGCTTGCTCTCCCGTTTGCTGCGGTACCACCACACGTTTGTTGATGTTGGCTTCCATGCTGACTCCCAGCACACCAGGTCTGGGCAGCTCAGCGACGCACTGTCTGCCGGGGCACCAAGTGTGTTCACGCTGCTGCGGACGAGCTCCCTGCTACGACCCACCAGCCTTGCTGGCGACTTGGAAAGGTTGATTCTGTACCGCTACATCCACAACCGCAGTGGACACTGGACTGGTTTCAAGCCGAAGCTGCTCGAGTTGCTACGCCGCATGATGGACGGCGACACCGACGAGGACAACACTGCGTATTGTGCTGACGAAGCGGTGGAGGTGCTGGGCGCACTGCGGCTGGGTGGCTGGGGTGATGAGATGTTTGACACGGCTGCTGATGCCTCCGAGGATGAGGAGGCCGCCGCCGCCAGCGACCTAGTGGCGAAGGCTCTTGTATGCCGCCGCGTTGGCCGTGCTGCTCTTGCGCTGCAGCGGCTTCTTATGGAGTTGGCTAGCGGGACCGAGAGTGACATGAGGGACGCCGCGGAATCAGGAATACAGGAGGAGAAACAGCAGCGCACCCTCGCCAATCGTCACCGACTGGGGGACTTGGTGCTGTGTTTCGTCCTGGAGCAGTGCAATGACAGCATTCCTCTCCACGCAGTCACAGAGACCCGTCGGTTGTGGATAAGTCGCCGCCTCCCAGCTGAACTTGCCCAGTGCGCTCTATCGGTGGTGAGGACGGACTTTTGCTCGCCAGCGATGCTCGCGGGGCTGTTCACACGTGCTGTCCTTCTATTTGGTCCTCACGCGGATGTGCTTGCGGCGCTTTGGGGCTCGCGGATGCAGGTGGTCAGCTCCACCCTAGTGAACAACTCCCTGGTGCATCTGTGCGGCGTACTGCAGGCGGCATTTGCAAACCACAGTGAGAGTGCTGTGCCACCCGTGACGTTTCAGCAGCTTCTTCGCCTCGCAGCCCCGTTTGCGCGACTCGTGGTCCAGCATGCCAACGAGGAGTACGGTGTGCATACCGACAACTACATCCCCCTCGTCACCTACACGGTGCTGGTGTGCAAGGCTGCCGAGAAGATGAATCCACCGATGCCTCACGCCATGGCGCTGGTTAAGGCCGCCAAAACCTTTCTGGACTCGCTTCAGCAGCACCTCGATCTCCCCTTCCCGCTACTGGGCGGCAAAGCCCCGCTGCACCGCTATGCGCCCACTCCCCATATTACGACGACAGAGGAGCGACAGCTGCTGCAGGCGTGGAATACGGCCGCGAGTGCGGCATCCGCTGCGAAGACTTCAGGTGACCCAGTTGCAGGACCAACAGCCGAATCGATCTCAGTGGTCGAGTCGAAGGCACTACTTCACCGCCTCTGGGAGTCTGCAGCATTCCGCGAAGGCTTTGCATGTCTTCAGCAACTCTTGTACCTTCGCACCACAACAGCCACATACGCCAGCGTGGCAGCGGAGACTCCTGTGCATTCCGTACATCACCTTCTCCCTGCACTGCAGACTCGGATGGTCACCTTCGCTGACACGTACACAACCCGTTTGCCGTTCTTTGCGGACCTTGAGCTGGCCCTCTGGCGCGGCGTGCACCGGCTATTTACCACCAAACCGGCAGATACGACGGAGGTCCTGGCGGAGCTGACGCCGTTGCTCGTGAGTCGCTTTGCCAGTCGCCACGGCGTCGACGGCACGCGTCACCTCTTCGCCGGTGCGTGGGCGGTGGCCGCGGCGGAGTGCGTGCGCTATGGTGCGCAGGTGCCTGTCATCGACATCGGCCGCACCGATAACTCACGTCTGCAAGCGCTGGCTGGCCTCACCACGTTTCTGCAGGTCTGTCCTTTAGCGGCTGCCTCACCGCTGGAGGAGTGGGCGACCAACTCGCAACGGGAGTTGGTGGGAGTGCTGTGCGCCTGCTTCCAAGGCTTTGCTTCCTGCGTGCCGACTCCGCTGCCGCCATTCCATACCTCTGCCGCGACCTTCACTCGACTCTCCGTATTTAGCCAGGCGGAGACGGCCATTGCATCCGCTGCACCGATGCCGTCTTTGGTGCTTGAGAGGCAGAAGACGCTGATGGCCTCTCTTCTGCGCCGACTCCGAAGCAGTGAATGCGACGGTGCAGACATGCTTTCTGCCGTAACGCTTCTCTGGGTCCTCAAGTGCCGCCTACTGCTGCCGCAGTCCCCGGTGGATCCGATGTATCGGCGAGAGTGCAAGCGAATGGTAGCCACTGAGGAGCTGGAGCTTCTCGACCGGCTTGATGGAGCGTTTGCCTGGGCCGAGAAGCTCGCGCTCCGGCACCATAGTTCCCAACGCGAGATGCTGTTGGCGCTGCGTGCACAGGAGAAGGAGCTTCTGCGGCAGTCACAACGCAAGTATGTCACTCGCCCAGATTCCACTGGGATGAAGTATGCCACCTTGATCCGGCAGCTGTACCAGATGAGCACCACACTACTCTCCGACGCGCGTGTGCTCGGTTTGTTCGAGATGCCACCGGTGTCTGCCGGTGGCTTGGATGCGGCTGCTGCCGCGGAGATAATTGCCAGCCGGGAGATGTGGAGTGACCTGCTTTACGAGCAGGTGATGCAGCTACTAGCCGAGTACGGTGGCTACGAAGACGTGACAGTGAACTTTGCCGAGGCGGCGCTGCTCGCTTCTATGGCTGCGCGGGCTAGCTGTGCCACGGATTTCCGTCTGCTCGCTGCCGCCGCCTCGGCCGACTCTTCGGCGCTATCACGCACTCTCTTCAGCCGTGCCGACACGCTGCGATTGTTGCAGTTTCCATCTCCCCTGGTGCACACGTTGCCGATGCCCCCACTGCAGCACACCTCATCCCTGCTGCGCCACCGCGTCACCTACCTGGACTCGTGCCTCTCTCTGCTCTCCGGCACTGCCCCGCAGGGGACGAGCTGCCACTTTATCGAGGACGTCTTCGCCCAGTACCGCTCCCTGTTCCGCCAGATCAAGGAGTGGGAGGCACAGGAGCGCCAGGCCGACCAGTTCGCAGTGATGTACAAGGAGAAGGCCACCGTGATTGAGGGCGACGATGAAAAGCTGATGCGCAAGCTGAAGGAGTTATTTCCGAGCTACGAGGCTGAGTTCAGCATCGACGCGCTCGAGGACGACGCGGCAGAGCAGTCGGAGAGTAAAAAGACGGAGGAGCAGCTGGAGGGGCGCCGCGCCAAGTTTGCCCGCATCCTCTTCAAGGAGAGGAATGGCTTCTACCTACGCCACCTCGTCGAGGTGCACCGAACCTTCTACTGGCGCCTTATTTCTTGCCGCTTGGAGGAGGCAGCGACGGACTCCAGTGAATGCAGCGCAGCATTGCCTCAGTCCACCGAGCTGCTTGACGCGTTTCAGCGCCGCTTTGACGCTCTCTCCGCGGAGCTACATACCTTTCCGGTGTCAAGCGGCAGCACATCCGGGGCTGAGGGAGTGGAGGAACAGCTTCTTCTGAATGGCTTTGCGGCTCGTGTCTCACTACTGAGCGCGGAGATGCGGGGCACAGCCGTCTCGCTGGAGGAACGGAAGGAGGCTGGCTTCAACATTTTCCTCGACACGGACGTGTACGAGCTGAGTCGTTTCAGCATCCCTCTGCAGACGTTGCTCGATGCCGTGCAGCGACTTGCCGAGCAGTACCCTGACACACCGTCGTTGCAGCGGTGCCTGCGCATCGGCCACAGGATTGCTGCACTTCCGGCGATGAGTACCCCACTGATGAAGGTGATGGCAGGTTGCGAGGTGCTGCTGCGGGAGTGTTACGAATGGGAGCGCAACGCGTCGCACGAGGTCTCGCTGATGAGCCACATGAAAGAACTTTCCTCCTTTGTGCTGCGTTGGCGTCGGCTGGAGCTGCATTGCTGGGCACACGTTTTTCAGGCAAAGCGCACTGAGCTGGAGCTCCAGGCAGCGCAGCAGTGGTTTACGCTCTACGACCTTCTGCTCGGTGAAGCAGCGGCGTCCGAGTCAGATGGAGAAGACAGCGACACAGTAGCTACGTTGGGCGCCGAGACGCCGATGCTACGACGCTGCCGCGCTTCCTTTCAGCATGCCTCGAAGTTCATGTGGGATGCGACCTTTGGCGACTTCAGTGTGCGACTCCGCCTCCTACAGGGATTTGGGTTTCAGCTCCTCGTGGCAGAGAGGGCGCCCGCTCCGCTGGCTAATACGGTGCTGCACATCTGCGACTTCTTTGCCCAATTCGAGCCGCTCGTCCAGCAGCAACGAGACAAGGCTGTGCAGTCGATCGAGGAGGACATTGCGGAGTTTGCCAAAATTATGCGCTGGGAAGACGCCAACTACTACGCCGTGCGCGCCACTGCTGAGAAGTCGCATATGAAGATGGCGCGCGTGCTCGGCACCCTGGAAGAGGCACTGCGAACCCCAGTCCTTGCAGTCATCACGGCTGAGGAGCAACGGTGCGAGGACGATGCTTCCCTTGGTTTTACTCTGCCGGTAAAGGTGGACTCCAAGTCCAAGAAGGCAAAGAAAGCAAGCAAGCCGGCGGAGACTGCTGGCAAGAGTGCGAAGCAGGGCAGCAAGCGGAAACGCAACGGCAAAGCTGTCTCTGCCGCAACAGATGACCCAGCCATAGAGGCAGTTGCCACGGCGGAGGATCCACCGCTCCAGTTGCTTAGCGGAAACGTGTACCTCGACCGGGCCCACGCTTTCTTGCGAGACGCCGCTCACGAGGTGATCGAGAACGTGACGGCCCTCCAGCAGCCCAAGACACCAAATCAAATGAAGGTGCGGGCCCTCAAGACACTCTTCGACCGACTCTCTGAGGCCGGCGTACCGCACACGCACGAGAACCAAGTCGGCTCCTGGGAGGTCCTGTTCTCCACAACTGTGGCGCTGCTGGGGTGTCGTGAGACGTACCGCGACCAGACAGCCGCAGTTGCCCGTCTCAGCGTCGCTGCGGCGGAGCAGTATCGGTTTGCTCGCTGGCTGCAGCGGCTGCGCGAGGTGGAGAGGAAGCCGCACCACGATCTTTCTGCAGCCCAGGCGAAGCGAGGAACCGGCATAGTCGAGAGCCTCTTCGCGAATGCCGTGCACGTGGCAGCCACGCTGTGCGAGCTATTTCACCTACATGAGCAGCTGATCGTGCTGGATATCGTCGTGCAGCACAGCGCTTTGTCCTCTGACGACGACGCCTATGGAGGTGCCGTGAGCCACGATGTATCGCGCGTTCTCCTCGATGACGCTCTCGAGGTTGGTTGCCTTCTTCAGTCCGTGTGCAGTGGCCTGGTATGGATGATGCAGCAGCCGCATATGTTCGCTGAGAACACCTCAGAGGCTCGTGGACTAGTGCACGAGCTGGCGGCCATCTCGAATGAGCTGTGGGCTATTTGCGCCTCGCAGGAGCCGCTGCGCCGCTCCACCACGTCTGCAGTGCCGCCTGGCATTTCCACGTCCTACTTCGACGTGCTGCAGCGCGCGCTGGGTGTGGTGTGCCGCATCCAGGTGTGTGGTGTCGCCCACATTGCTGCTGCTGCGAAGCCTCTCGTCGACGCCCTGACTGATGTTCTCTCGCGCCATGAGCAGCCCCCGACGCAGAAGGACGAACGGCTCCCCACAGAGGCAAAGCGGCGTCGCACCGAGCAGTTGCCTAAGCCTTGGGCTCAACGACTGCGCCACACTATCGAGGAAGTGAGCGATGCTCTCGTCAGCTGTGGTGAGGGTGAGGGCGTGGCGCTCGAGGAAGATGTGCGGACGCCATCGATGACGACCGCGATAAACGCAGAGGCGAAGGCGTGCGGACACAGCGACTCCGATTCTGACGCCGGTACGCCGCAGCGTGAGTCAGCTGTCTACGCTCGCTACACCTTACATAGCGCGGTGGTTCACGAGACATTGCAGAGGCTCATGCCAGTACTCGATGATCTCCTCACCTCGCCTGCCAGCTCTGAGGGTGTGACAACCGCGGTCGGTGTAACGAGGCCGGCGGCGCTGAACGTGTGTACACTTGCCGAGGGCGAGAGGGCGGAGCTGCTGCAACTGCTTTGTGCGTGTCGCGGTGCGGTGCAGCGCGCGCGCGCTGCGTGGGCGGCTGTGCTGGAGGCGCAGTGCTCCTTTGGCGTTGTCGTCGCACGACTTTTCACAGTGCTCCTCAAGAAGGGCTTCTGCAAGACCGAGGACGAGGAACCAGAGGACGGCGAGGGCGAGGGTGAGGGCGGCCAACAGCAGAACGGCACTGGTATGGACGATGGTGAAGGTGACAAGGACGTCACGGACCAGATCGAAAACGAGGACCAGCTCATGAGCATGAAAGATAAGGAGGAGCATTCAGAGGAGGAGCAGCAGCAAGGCGAGAAGGATGAGGGCGAGGAGGACAAAGCAGCGGATGTGGAGACGGACTTCAACGGGCAGAAGGGGCAACGTAGCGAGAGCGACGGCGAGGATGACGAGGAAGGTGGAGAGTCGGAGAGAGAAATGGGTGATGTTGATGACAGCACGGAACAGGAGCGCAAAAAGTCGAAGAAGGACGCTGGCGACAGGGATGACCTGAGCGAGGATGCTGGCGACGTAGCCGAGGAGGTGCCGGAGGACGACCTTGCGGAAGGCGACGAGCACCGCGAGGACGACGAAGAGACCGGCGGCTTCGACGACAAGGCGGATGAAATTCGTGACGCCGATGAGGATCGTTCCTGCGAGCATGACGTGGTCGGAGACGACACCAAAGGTGAGGTGGACGAGGATGGCAGCAGCGGCGGCGACTCGGTCGAGCATAGCGATTCCGAGGGCGACGAGCGCGAGGAGAGCGCGCGGGATGATAAGCTTTCCAGCGATGCGGACACGGAGGCGGAGGAGAGCGACGCCGCCTCTGAGGATCACGTTGATAGTGACGCCGCAACCGACGCAGAGCGCAGCGATTTTGGCGAGGAGGAAGTGGAGCAGCAGAACGACGGCGACGGCGCGGGTGAGGTATCTGACGTGGAGGACGCCAGCGATGGGCCCGACGAGAACGTGTACGAGGGTGGTCAGCAGGATGATCAGGAGGGCGACGAGGCCACAGAGAACCTGGAAAAAGACAAGAAGAAGGATACATCCGCCAAGGTTCGAAAGGAGCAGGCCACCAACGAGGAGGAACAGCCAGGCACCAAGCAGGAGCAGGACGACGCAGGGCAGAACTGGAAGAAGCAACAGGATCAGAACGAGCAGGCGCAGCGCCACGACAACACGGAGCAGACCCGCTCCCAGCACAACCCGTATCATGCCGTCAAGGAGGCGCTGCAGCGGCATCAGCGTCAGATGCAGCAGCTCAACCTCAACCAGCACGTGAAGGTGACGGATGAGCAGGACGATCCCAAAATGGAGAAGCCACCGAAACTGGATCAGGTGGAGGGGCAGGAGGACATGGAAGAATTCGATTGGGACGAAGACGGCGACCACGAGGGCCTAGCTGCTGCTGAGCAGACCGAGGCAAAGCCGACGGAAGCAGATGCGGGTGAGAGAGAGGAGAGCCACAGTGACGTGAGTGGTGACGAGGATGAGTCCGCTGACACTCCGCAAGATACGCGCCGTAAGCGTCGCCAGAACAAAGAGGAACTCGCCGAACTGGAGGAGAAGGCGACGGCGGGGACAGAATCCAAGAAGAGATCCAATAAGAAGGTGCGTACGACTGTCCCCACTGAGGACATGAGTGCGCCAGAGGACGAGGAGAACGACGACTGCACCAAGCAGGATGACCAAACTGCTGCGGCAGAAGCGAACGCGAAGCTTGAGCGTGGCCGGCAGATGTGGCTGGAGCAAGAGACTGCGGTGCAGGGCCTCTCTCAGCAGTTATGTGAGCAGCTCCGCCTCATCCTCGCTCCGACGCTCGCTGATAAGCTCCAGGGAGACTACAAGACCGGCAAGCGGCTCAACATGAAGCGCGTTATTCCGTACATCGCTTCTCAGTTCAAAAAAGATCGTATCTGGCTGCGTCGCACAAAGCCGAACAAGCGCACATACCAAATACTGTTGGCCCTTGACGACTCGCTGAGTATGCAGTGCAACAACGCTGGTGTGCTATCCTGCCGTGCAGTGGCCCTCATTGCCAAGGCTCTGCAGCAGCTAGAGGTGGGCGAGTTCGGAGTCGCGTGCTTCGGCAAGGAGACTCACGTGGTGCACCCGCTGGAGGAGCCGTTCCTTGCAGACAGCGGCCCGCGCCTCTTCAGCGAGATTACGTTTGAGCAGAAGTCTACCGACATGAAGCTATTGTTGGAGACCACGCTTGGCTACCTCGACGACGCTCGTGACCGCATGCGCGGCCAGACCCGCTCTACAACACAGCAGCTGCAGCAGATTATGCTCATCATTGGTGACGGTCAGATCACGGAGAACCGCGCCGACTTGCGCCAGCTGATGGTGAGGGCTGAGGAGAACCACCAGATGGTTGTGTTCGTGCTGCTAGACATCAGAGCAACTGAGGGGGACGCCGCTATGCCCGGTGCTGGACCCTCTGCCGCCCCCGTCGTAGCCGCACCACTCACAGCAAAGTCGTTGCAGGGCCTCTCCACTGCCGAGCGCATGCGCCGCCTCAAGGCGGATCGTGAGGCGCGACTGCAGCGTGTCCAGTCGAACTCGATACTGGACATGCAGATTGTTGAGTTCCAAGCTGGACGCGTGGTGCGCCGTCCGTACATGGAGGACTTTCCTTTTCCTTACTACCTTATCATCCGCGACATTCAGAGTTTGCCGGAGATCATCGCGGACGCCATGCGGCAGTGGTTCGAACTGCTCAATGCCGGCACATAGCGAAGAACGGCCCTTCGACTGCGCTGGTGTCGCATGCTTTGTTCGTTATTTTCCCTCTCTTTATGCATGCCACGGTACACTCTCATCAACCTGCCGACGCCTCCCCCCTCCCCTTCCCTGATCCCTCACCTCTGTGCGGGTAGGTCAGATGTGGGCGTCGATCATGGTGCATGGCTGCTGTTGTCTCGGATGTCGAGTGTTGGTGTGTGCGCTTGCTGGTGAGCCACTTAGGAGGTCGATCTGTTTTTTCGATAGCTACTTTCGTGTCGTGTATTGTGTTGGCCTCTCTCTTCCGTTCCGCGTTCAGTTACGACGATCTCGAGTAAACTCGTGGGTGCGTCCCTTGTGTGTTTGTCTGCCCTGCGCTCTTCGTTAAACTACAAACAGAGGAAACAGAAAAAGTCGAGTACCGAACAGACCTCACCGTGACGGCAGCGCCGCCGTGAAACGGGGCGGGTACACAATGGCGAACTGGGTTGCAGTGATGGATGTGGGAAAATAGATGCACGGCGGTGCGCTGGTGTGGAAGAACCAGTGGGGATTGCGGAGAGGCGCGTCTCTCTCTTTCTCTCTCTGTGTGGGGATGCGCGCGGATGGTGTGCGCCACACGTACTGATTCAGTGGCTAGTGCGTGACATCTTTTTCCTCCTGCGAGGGGCCAGTGATTACTACGCCAGACCACCTCCCTTGCTACAACAGCTGCTGTCACCAGGGGGTTAGTGCTGAGGGTATCGTTGACCCCTCTCTCTCTCCGGAGGACAACGGTTTCACATCAGCCTATTCTTGCAACTCTGCTGAGTCCACCGTTATCTCCACGTTTGCTCTATAATGCGGCACACGCGCATACAAACACACGCTGACGCAGTTGCATATCGTCCACGGTGTATGTGCGTTTGTGCTTGTCCGGAATCGCATCTCCTTTTTCGCCGTTTCCCCTCTTGTGCGTTTCCTTTCACGCAGGTTCGATGCTGAGCGTCACGGGGCTGACACCTACGCTCTTGTATTACTCACCGGCTTTCTGAAAGAGTCTGTGGAGCAGCGGTGCGGTTCATCTTGCACGAACCCGCATTACTCCCAATTAAAGCGGACAGTCTACAGAAACGAGAACCGTACATCTCTTGTTTTCGCTTTGCGTCGCACTGTCCTCTATTCCTGAGGCCGCCATTTCTACCGTCCCTTTCGTCACCAACGCCGAGCTTTATGTGGCGCGCACTCTCCTTAATGGACGTTGTCTGGCTGTTCTTCGTCTTTTTCTGTGTTGTTTGATTTGAAGTCGTCTTGCTTGCTTGCCAGACGCTCTTTTTGCCGCTTGAGAACTGCAGAGAAGCCCTTTGCGCAGGTGCGCGAGATCACTAGCGTCCTCGATCCACTTTCATCGCTACGCTCCCTCTTTTCGGTCACATCGCCATATGGCTGCCTCTGACTCAGCGCCCAAGCCAGCCAAGAAGGAGTTGGCTGCGCCCCGTAAAAAATCGACCTCGACGAAGACGGGAACCACTGCCAAGGATAATTCATCAGCGAGTGTATCAGCATCGGGCGACGCTTCGTCGCCGACGAAGAGCTCTGCGCAGGTACATGGCATCGACTTCCAGTCGCTGGTGCACACGACGCAGGAGGAGACTCTCCGCGCTGTTGTGTCGAGCCTGCCCACAATTGGTCTGCAGGCTACTCAGATTGGCCGTGCGCGCCAACTTCTGCAGCAAATTCTTCACCGTCGCTCGCCGGAGGATCGTGTCTTTCTCGCCTACACGTCCAACATGATTTCATCTGGTCTTCGCGACACGTTTGTCTACTTGGCTCGCGAGCGACTGGTGGACTGCTTCATCTCATCTGCCGGCGGCATTGAGGAGGACGTCATAAAGTGCGGTGGCAGCACGCTGCTAGGCCGGTTCGACTTGGACGGGCGCGCTCTGCGCCGCCGCGGCATCAACCGCATCGGCAACCTCCTCGTGCCAAACGACAACTACTGCTGGTTTGAGGACTTCTTCACACCCGTACTGGCGTCGGTTCACGAGGCGCAGCGGGCATCGCGCTGGAAGACGCACACAGCTCCGTCCGAGATCATTGAGGCCATGGGCGCCGCCATGGCAACGAACCACCCTGACACGTGCACCTCCAGCCTGATCTACTGGTGCTACCGGAACAAGATCTCTGTCTTTTCGCCAGCCTTCACAGATGGCTCGATGGGAGACATGGTATACTTCTACAACTTCTCGCACAAGGGCCTCGTCGTGGACCCGCTGGTGGACGTTGTGCGCTTGCGCAAGCTGGCAGCGAAGGGAAGTGGCCATAATCTGGCCATCGTACTCGGCGGCGGTCTTCCCAAGCACCAGCTTCTGCGCAATGTGTCGATGGATGCTGTTGTCATGGTAACAACAGGCCTTGAGGCCGATGGGTGCGTAAGTTCCGGCGCCCTCGCTGACGACGTGGCATGTGGACTGCTCAGAGAAGATACGGAGGTTGTGCGTGTGCAAGGCGATGCCACGGTAGTGTTTCCGCTGATGCTGATTTCCGAAGAGGCTGCCACGCTGGAGGATGCAGCAGCGTAGGAGCAGAGCGCTTCAGCAACGAGGAGGCACGCAAGTGCACACACAAGACCAAAGTCCCCCTCTTGCAAAGCATACCAACCATACACTGATACCCAGCAGAGGCTCGAACAGTCCAGCGACAGCTGCGAGTTCTTCCAGCGTTCATGAGTCAAAGTGAAGCAGCAAGAGCACATGCTGGAGCGCATCTCGGTACCTGTACTTCTGCTGTTGCCGCTGCTACGTGGGGTATCTTGTCGCTAATGACGTCTGTTGCTGAGACGGCTAAAAAATTTTTTTTTTCTCATCTAGTGAAGAATGGTCGCCTGCCACGAGTGAGGGAGGGAGAGAGAGAGAGGCACTCCTCTGCAAGATGTGCGGGTGGGGATAACGAGGTCACCGAGGAAGATTCACTGCGATGATCCCCTCTGTCTAGAGGTGGGGGCGTAGAGAGAGATTGGAGACTGGAGCTCTCTCAGGCTCATCGCAACACTCACTCGCCGTCAAATCACTTTCTTCTTCCACTTTATTTCCCGTCTTGCTCTTCTCTCTGTTCCTACAGTCATCTTTCCCACCGACACACGACCACCCACACACAGCACTCATCTTCCTACGTAAAGACACGCGTGTAGCCTGCGAGTGGTACTGAGTGTTGTCTCTCTCTCTCTCGCACACAGACTCACCCTATAGTCTTTTAGGGTACCTCCCTTCTCTCCCTCCCGAGCCAGGAAGTCTCTCCTCTCTACCCCTTTACCTCAGTTCTCCTCCCGTGTACCCTCCAGCAGTCATGGTGTCGCTGTGGAAGACGGTGTCTCTGTTGCTGACCGTGCTCGCCCTCGTATTCTCCATCGTGGCCCACGCGACGTCGCAGTCCTATGTGCTGGAACGTCGTATCGGCAGTGACGGCGAATGGGCCAAGGTCGGCTCCTTCGCCATTTCACATCTCTCTTCTCAGACACCTGCTCGCATCTCCACACAGCTGGCCGGCGAGGTGAGCCTCAGCAGAGAGGAACGTAGCAGCTTTGCCGCTGCCGATCTTGTGTACTACCGCGCGTACCCGTACCAGGAGGGAAAGCCGGTACCCAAGTGCGCCCCGACGGTTGTGGTCACGCCGTGCTCGCTGATCCGTGGCTTCGACGCCATAGACAGCAAGACCGTGGTGCTACATGAGAACATTAAGATTGTTCCGGGCCCAAACACCTCTCTGATAGGTCTGCAAGTGAGCAGTGAGACGAACTTTTTCCACTCGAAGATGCAGAAAGGCGATGAGTGCGATCGAAGCGTCGTGCAGAAACTGTTTCCGACAGTGCATCTGAACACCAAGGTTGGCCTCGTGCAACCACTGAAGGTGGCACGGAAGGTGCGCTACGAGGACCTCAGGGCTTTGGTGGAGGCGGAGAATGCAGCCAACACGAAAGGGAAGCCGAAGACAGAGAAGCGTCAGGTGAGCAATGCGGAAGGGGATGCTACAGAGGTGGAAGTACCCGTGGACGACCGCTCTTTCTTGCAGAAGTACTGGATGTACTTTGTCATCCCAATCGCCATGTCGGTCCTCCAGAACATGAAGGGCTGAAGTGTAATAGAAGGACTTCAGTGTAGTTGTGACCAAGCATGGTCGAGAAGCAGTGCGACTGGGCATTGCGTTTCTTCTCCCTGGTGCTGCCCACCCACCCCACCCGAACCGCCGCTCAACTCTTCCACCATGTCTGTATGTGGCTGTGTGTATGTCTCAGTGTGTGATCTTTCGGACACCCCTCTTTTCTATTCCCTGTCGTCTATTCTGGCTTCGTTAAGGGACTGAAGCGACCGTGTGGAATCCACATGCGACCGGAGGTGTGACGGCCAGCACCGTGCGCAGCGCAAGAGGTCACGTTTATGCTTTCACGTGCTTTCGGATAAGAGTGGTCAGCGGCGGCCGCCCGTGCGACATAGCGGAAAAAAAGGGGAGGGAAGGAGGGAAAAACGCGCGCTACCTTCCACGCCCCAGCTTGACGGCAGGTTCGCACATCTGACTTCATCTTCCCCACTCCTGTCCTGCGCCGGCGTTATACGCGTGTAGAGGCCCCTTCCTAACTCCACATCCCCATCCCCATGCAGCGCAGCCACAAGTGTGCGCCTTCCTGCTAGCTCTTCCTCAGCTACAGTTGCACGGCATTGTCCTTTTCCGATTTCTCAATCTTATTCTTACCATTTGTGTGTCAGGTTGCTCTTCTGTCTTGTGCCAGCTTGCGTGAGAGGCGCATGCGCGTCGAGCGGGAACGGCATCCACGCCCTCAAGAAGCGCAAGATAGCGAAGAGTACAAGACTCTCGGACTGCATTGCTTTTTTGTTTGTTTGTCGACCTTTCCCGACCCACCACTGCCTGCTACAGCCGTTCTTGCTTTGTTTTCGACTGTCGCTGTGCTCGCTACCGAGCCGCAGAATTAGGTAACGGAGGTACTTCAGCAATTTCAAGAAGTGAATCCAACGTCGACCCAGCCATCCCCCACCGCCTGCTCCACGTCGACCATCATCGAGGGTATGAGACGGTGTCTTCCTCTCTGTACCAAAGCAGCCGCAAGGGCGGGCAGCGCCAAGTGTGCCACTGGCGGCTCCTCCCCTGCCCTCTCCTCTTCCCTCAGTACGCGCACGAACGCCATCTTTGAGATGCGTCAGTCCCCCGCGTCTCTCTACGTCGACTCGATGCATAGCAACACACTCACGGACCACCCCCTTACGCATCGAAGCAGCCGCGATGAACTGGCGTATCGCAAGCGGAAGCTGACCGAGCGCGGGCAGTATGAACAGGCCGCGATGGCGGAGGAGGAGGCGACCCAACGCGACCACGAAGGAAAGGCTGGCGCAGAAACGAAAGAGTACTACTGGGCAATCTTCTGTGTGGTACTGGGCTACTTGGCCGCGCACGCTCTTGTGTTCAACTACTATTATCCAGATGACTTGCGGCCCAATTACTCACCCGACCGGGGCTATTTTGACGATGTGGCGGCGCGGAGGGAGGAACTGCAGGCAGTAGATGAGATGGTGGGCCTGTCGGTGCTGGAGAGCGTGTATAGCAAGCGCAAAGCTGCCGTGAAACGCCGACTGGAGGGAAACTAAGTGCACATGTGAAACGGGTTATGGGGGAAAGGACTAAGATGACGGTTGTGCATCATGCGCTGTTGTGAGCTCGCGCTGCGAGAGTGATGACTTGAGTAGGATGAGGGCAGACCTCGTATCTCCCGGACCATAGCGCCTTTTGTCTTTGCTGTACAGTTGCCGTGTGTGTCTCTCTGTGTGACGGTTTTCGAGGCTCGCTCGTGTGTCTTCTGATTTTTCGCTTCCACCAGTTCGGACCTCATTGGGGTCTCTGTCGTTGTCTCTTTCTCCTTTCCTTCTTGTTCCCTCTAATGTGCGCCACTCACTCCTAAACATCCGTATGCTGCCCCGTGGGCTCTTCTCTTTGTTACCGGCGTGTGCATGTCCGTCCATGCCGCCGCGCATGCCCCAGAGCCTTTATGTCTGCGCTGCGTCTCTATCTATCCCCTCTCGTTGGGTGCGCATCCTGTTGCTCCTCCCTACCAGACATACCGTGGGAAAATGTTTCGAGTTGTATTACGGCTCTCGGCGATGGGGGGAGAGAAGGTGGGTCTTCTTTCGACGCGATCGCAGTTGTTGCAGGCGGAGGGAGAGGGGCATTCACGCTTCACCTCGCTTCTCTCCTACTCTTCCTCTTCCTGCCCCTTTGATGCCTGCAATCTGCCTGCATATCATCACTTCACGCACCTTTTGTTTTTCTTTCCCTACCGGCAGACCCAACTTGGGTGGTGGTTGCCGCCTCCTTCCCAGGTCCTTTTTCACTCCGCGCGGCGCTCTAGCTGCGGGGGAGTTGCTTTGCCTTTCGCGCGCGCTCTCTCTCGTCCCTCGGTGCACCCTTCTGCACCCCAGCCCCGCGAAGGGCGTAATTTCTCGCAACATTCGATTGCGTTCAGCACTGCACTGACGTTAGCTTGTGAGGGTGGCTGCATCCTGCGATTCAACCCCGTTCATTGTCTTCTGCCTCGGTATCTTTGGGCCTCTCTCTCTCTCTCTGTAAATGTATGCCTCCATGATGAGTAGCCATGAGGTAAACGTCGCTGCTGCGGTGGCGGCCGTGGTGCACTTCACCACCCACCGCGACACCGCTTCGAACCAGGAGCTGATGCACGCCATTGATCACTCCCTGGACGCTGGTGGTACACCGGCAGCTTACACGCTTGCCCCGCAGTTGCTGCAGTGGGCACTGGGGGATGCCGCAGCTCGCGCGTCCCCTGGGATTATCATCTTTGTGAGCGTTCTAAATCGGCACTTCTGTGTGCAAGTGATACTGGAGCGCCTTGCACAGCCCCTGGATCGCCGCCCTGTCAAGTTGGAGGAGTTGCTGCAGCTCTACGTGGTGGCCCTTCGCAGTTTATCTATGGAGGCTGCGCGTCGGCAGCTCACGCAGTGTGTGGCCTGCTTGCTCATCTTGCTCGAGGATCATTTGATCGAACGACTGCACGGTTGGATACGCGGTGGCGATGCCACGTCCGCAGATGAGTGCCGCATGGCCCTGCATATCTTCGTTGCTGTTGTTGACCTCTTAGCAGATCGCCGTGTAGCAATCGGCTCTGTGCGACGTGCCACGCAGCGCCGTCAGTTGCAGGAGCACCTGGCCATTGCACTCGAGTCTCCCCTGACGGACGAGGCAGACTTACCCCTGCTGGTGCGTGTCACCGACGCTGCAGTGCGATTTCTGTCGGAAGCGATGTACGGTGAGCCGCAGGAGGTCGCGGCAACGTTTTGGGAGGCGCTGCCCACAAGCACTGTTTGGCAGTACTGCCTGCGCTGCCTTGGTGCCGCTGTCGCCGAGTCGTCACCACCAGCGAGGTGTCCGGAGGAGGTGTTGAGCGTGGTGTGCAGCGTCTTGCGCTGCCAGACTATTGTCAACACAGCCGCCGAGGCTCTCCTGTCAAGTGCGCTGACGTTGGTGGTACAGCCCATCTCGCCCTCATCCGCCACCACAATGGGCTGGGAGACGATCAGTCGGGTCATCGCCGCGGCACTGGAGGCGTCCACAATGGCCATTGTCACTCAGCAGCCAAGTGACGTGCCCCTATTTCGGCTTTTCTCCTCTGCAGCCGACCGACTGGCGCAGCTGCTGCAGGCGCCGGCGGCCCCAACGCCTGCTGTGTGCCACGTATGTGAGGGCATCAGTGCCTTGACCCAGGCACTGATGCCCGCGCCGCTTCCCGAGATGGACCCCGACGATTACCCCGACGACTTTGCGGAGTTTGTGGAAGAGACGCACGCGGCCAACGCAGAGAAGTTAGCTGCCGTTGTCCAACTAAGGCCATTTCTGCATGGTTGCATGAGAGCACTTGCGACTCGCCTCACGCACAGCGGGTTTGCGCAGGAGGAGTGGAGGAGCATCGCGGCGTACGTGGCGCGACAGGTCACTGACAGTAATGCCGAGGACTACGAAGCTGCCCACGATGACGTCCAACTCGCCGTCTTCACAACGTACGAGCGTCTGACGGCTCTCCTCGGCACGCTGGGGGCTGAGGAGATCAAAACAGCGGCCCCTGAGTTGGGCCAGCAGCTCGTGTTGGTCATGGGGAACTCGAGCTTAGTTCTCAATTGGCTGGACTCGACTCGTCCTGCCGATCTGCTGGTTCAGTCCGCTTTGCTCCCGTGCTGCGTGGCGCGGCATGTGTCTTCGACTTCTGGTGCAGGGTGGGTGATGGAGTGTGCCGCTGTGCGCGTGATGGACCTACTGATGCATGCACTCGCCACATACCAGGAGAATGGCGAGCATTGCAGTAGTGACTGTGCTACCGCTGTTATGGATGTGGCGAGGGCGACTGCGGCGGTGGTGTTGGCCATTGCGGGGCGTCTCGGGCCGGACGGCGTGGCGCGCTTGCGCGACCGCAGCACGCCGTTGGTGTCAACACTGTGGCAGTGTGTTGTCTCGGCTGCTGGTGGGCCACCTTCAGCGTCAACGCAACGCGCTGCCACAGATGAGCTAGCGAAGCTGCTCGAGGCTAAACTGGCTGCTCTGCCTGACAGTGCTGTGGAGCTCCTTAAGCACCAAGACGCGTACACGCAGACGGTTCTTTTCACCACTGGTGGTGTGTCCAACCCAAGCCTGAACACCCTCGAGGCGCTCGCACACACGCTGCACTGCGTAGCTCAACTCTCTGCGGAGGAAGCTGAGACGGTCGAGACCTGGGTGTGCTACGGTGTTGTGGAGCGCTTGCGGAGCAACTGCGAAGCAGGGGAATGGGCAGGTGAGGCACTCGTGACGCTCTTGGACTCCTGGAATGCTCAGCATCCCCATCTACTCGTGCACTTTTTGTTTTTGGCGGTTGCGGTCCCAGCCGAGATGCAGTCTTCTCTGCTGCTGGCTGGTATTGCTCGCTTCTTCTCTCTGCCGCACAGCCAGGACACATCGACGCGCGACCTGGCCGCTGCTTTGGAGGTACGCTTTGTGCACCCGATCGCCGCATCACCTGCTACCGCGCCGTCTCTACACGCCCTCGTGTTGTGGCTGTTGCAGCCGCACGCCTCTTTCACTGCTTCCGACGGAGCACGACGTGTGCGTACCCTAGCTGAATGTGGGCGGGCGCTTTGCGAAGGTGGTCATGTGCCGGCACTCAGCCTGACTGAGACGCTTGTCACCTGCGTCGCTCGCTGGCAGGAGCACAAGTTTGCCTCGTCGCTCGGCTGCGGAGAGGCGGATGAGGCCTGTGAGGACAACGGCACTAACTGCGACGCTCAGCTAAACCAGAAAGTCTTGAAGCAACTGGCAATGTGGAGTCGCTGCGTCAGTGTCGTGTCAGAGCTCTCCGCGAGCGCGCCACCGTGGCTGACACGACTGCAGTCCGCTCACGACGACTACGAGCGGATGGAGGTGCTGAAAAACCTGTGAAAACAATGTGGAGAGAGTGGGCGGTGCAGGGGAGATCAGCGCTGCGTGGAAGCCTTGTGACTGCTGCTCTTCCTTCTCCCCAAGTCCACCTCGGGTTGAGGCGCACGTCCCGTGAGCCGCGTGTGCGTGTGTCCATACAAGCCAAGGTTTCAGGGCTCTTAAACAAGATCTGGGAGAAACCGCGATCATCACATAACAGACGAAAAGTGCTCTTGATGCTTGCACCTTTTCACCACTGCTAACTCAAGTCCACAAGGCCTCTCGCGCCACATCGGCCAACGAAGGCTACTGCTCAGCCACTTACAATGCAACCGTCAGCGAATGTAGGCAAGAGACACTAGACCCCTGCCACGACGGAACACATAACGAGACGCGTGAGTTGCATGTCTGGCTGACCCTCTCCAATCTTTGTCCTCTACTGGTTCTCTTACTCTTCGTATTAAAGGCGATAATAAGGTTTAAGGTGGCGGGCACATGCACCGAGGTTTATTGTGATGCGCGACGTACGGAGAAAGCCCTCCGGCTGCGTGTGGGCTGCAAAGCCGCTCACAAGATGGCTGTCATGAGCGGCGCTAGCCAGGAGTCTGACGCAGCAGATCAACCGCCACAATCTGTGCCACGTGCTTGTGGCTAGGGTGCGCACGTGAGAGCGTGAGGGCCGACTATGCATTCTCACTTACGACGCCGTCGGCGCAGCAGCGCGGCGTGCAGGGTACTCGGCCTAGATGTACCAAGATGTGATGGAGGTGCTGACCAGGCATTTGGCGGCTGCGGTCACACCGCACGACTGCGGCTCGCCCACTGGCACTTCTCACCGCCTCCTACGGATCTTGGGCGGACCTTCTTTGCCATTTTTTTTTCGCCGCGGCACCGGGCATTCAACTTTTGGGCTTTGTTGCAGACCGATGCGTTCGCGCTATGGAAGGGGGGGGGGAGGGGGAAGGGGTAGTAGGCTGATGCCGACCCTCCCGAAACCAGTGGGCGCCACTAGTTGACGTCCTCCCCCCCAAAGGCGTGGTGGTCGGCCCGTTTGAACGAACTGCGACAGACGTGTGATAGGTTCATTTTCAAGACGGACAGCGAGTTCTACTCCTGTAAAGACATTCCCCAGCGGAGAAAGCTAATGCACAGCAGTAAGCCAAGCGATAATGTCTACCACTGTCGACAGAGACTTCAGTCGTGATTCACACAATGATCGACGATGTAATGACACCTTCTCGCGAAGGGCAGGTGGACGACTTCCTGACCGCTCTGTACACTGTACTAGAACGGGTTCGGATCGTCAACTCTATCACCACCACGAGCAGGAGCACGCTACAACAAACCAGCAGCGCAGACATCCTACAGCTCCCCTCCTGTCCGACCGTTTTCTTCGGCGCGGTGCGTGAAAGAAGGAACGGAGAGTGGGCAGCGCGCAACTCTTCCTAGGCAGACGCCAAGTTGATCCATGCCCAAAGGTGGACAGAATTCCTACTACACCGATTGATGGGCGTCGTATCACGCGTCGCGCACGCTATGCACACAACCCGCTTAGATGCTGCTGAGGCATTCGACATCGTGGAGGCCAGGGGAGCCGTAGATGTGAGGGTCCAAGACCGGGTTCTGGTGGAATGGCTCCATCCCGTATGTGCCCACTGCCGCCCCTTTCCTGTCCAGAGGCTGATGTATGATGGCGGTGTGCGCTATCAGGCCGTGGTCGGTGCTTTTGTATGTCACCGTTTTAGGCTTTTGGAGGACTTCTCATTAGCCCTAGATGAGTTGGTCTGAGGGATGCAAGGGCCTCGGCCATCTTTCGCACATGACTCGACGGACAAATCTTTACCATTCGGCTGCAATCGTTCAAGAGCTCAGCGAGCAGACTTGTCACTGCTCAGACAATGAAGTTTTTCTCTTTAGCAGCAAATCACGCTGCACAAGCCGAGCTGCGGGCAATCGCAAGCCTACACTGCAGCCTTTACAACCAGCGAGCATTCCAGGGAAAGATGTCCATTGCTGCTACCACTGACCACACACCTACCGTAGCCGCTCAGAGAGGCGGGAACGACCACGGCGGCATCGAATGAAGCTTCGACCTGAGTCAGTTGTATTGTTTCACCCATCGACTCAAGATGAGCATAGAAACGACCGTAATCTTCAGCGTGGGCAGACCGACATCTGGCTGATACACTGTCGCGCAGTTTTTGAGGTTGACGCCACCGGTGAGCTGAAGCAAAACCCAGGCACTTGCATGGGAATCTCGCCACTTCGGTAACCTCACGACCTACTCACAGAGGAGCAGGTCGTGCTGTGTATGGCGTTCGTGTGTGTGCCGGGTGACATCGTTACCTCAAAGCTGAAGAACGCCGCTCATAACGTAGACGAACGCGAGAGAGTGAGATGTGAAAGGGGAGGGGTTCCAGCGCGCGTTTCAATGCACTGCAGAGTACTTTTATCTGTCCTACTTCAGGCGAATTCCGTGGTAATCCGGACAGGGGGGGGGGGGGAAATAAATACACACACGTACACACACACACCCACACAAAAGTAAGAAGCCGAGGAGGAAGGAGAGGGTGGAGAGAGAAGATCCATACAAGTAGGCAACCTGGACGCCCATGTCTGTAGCACGTCACGGCACTGCGGTAGACGCACCGCTTTTTCTTCTCTTTCGCTACGAGCAAAAGCGGGAAATGAGCGAAAAAAACTATGGTGCCTTATTTCCCCTCTCTTCTCGCATGCGTGTCCCTACAAGTGCAGTGCCGTCTGGGCTGCCCTTCACACTCTTGCTGACGCACTGTGGCTGCGCCTCGGTAAGCGCTGCTTTCCTTCATTTGTTTCTGTACCCTTCTACATGAGCAGAGCTCATCCCTTTCCTTATCCCCCCCTCTTCCATGCTCTTCAGAGGCTACACCCACGGTGCTTGCTGTCGCATACTCTTGTGGAGATCTGATACGACTCAACGAACAGCATCGTGGAGACCAACTCAAGCGAGCAAGTCATCTGTCTCTGAGTGCCCTTTCCTTTGGATATATTGCTGCCTTTTTTTTCCCTTCTCAAGTAACCCCTTCGCCATCTTCGCTCTTCTCACGTAGGCCCATACTTCCATACACAGATATCACGCAAGTGTGAGCAGAGTGGGGAGAGCGGTAGAACGTCAAGCGGTAGTGGCGTGTGCATCAGAGTCTTTGCGAAGTGTCTCTTTTTTTCTTCAGGTTTCGTTCTCTCGTTCTGGGCCGCCACAGCTGCTACACCACAGAGCGGCAACTCTGCTTGCCGAGTACTGAACATCTCTCTTCGAGTGCCGTAATGCTCCTGTCGAGTGACGCACGCGACGGGGGCCGGGAGGTTGCACTTCCATTTTGCTGGCTGTACGGTGTCTCCGCAGACCGCCCATCCATAGCACCGCCTGTGGTGCCACCACCGGGGTGCTGCCACTCGCTGGTGAGCTATCAAGATCGCTATCTCATTTTATTTGGCGGGGGATCGCTCGCACACTTCGCGAATGACGTGTTTGTGTACGACATGGATAGCCGCCGCTGGTCGAGAAAGACCCCTGAAAACAGCGACATGGTGCCACCACGATTGGCGCACTCTTCCGTTATCCATGGGGACAAGATGATCGTGTATGGTGGGCAAGACCTCTGCAGTCCTGTAGTGTATGATGATGTCCTGGAGCTTGACCTTGCCACCTGGAGGTGGTCTGTACTGCAGCACGCTCAGGCCGGTCCGGGAGGACCTGGTGCGCGTCGTCTTCACAACGCGCATGTCGTAGGCAATCGCATGTACGTGCTGATGGGCACTCCGGCGCCGCCG
This sequence comes from Leishmania panamensis, assembly GCF_000755165.1. Taxonomy (NCBI): domain Eukaryota; phylum Euglenozoa; class Kinetoplastea; order Trypanosomatida; family Trypanosomatidae; genus Leishmania; species Leishmania panamensis. The sequence continues at coordinate 1,789,491 of NC_025866.1, read as the reverse complement.
AGAGAGACTCCGCTGTGGTACCTGGACCTGCACACTAATGTGTGGTTCCATCTCCAGCCGACCATCTCGCACGATAGTGACACGGCCGACGAGCCCGCTGCCATGCTTTCGCTGTGCGGCTGTAGCTCTGCGGCCTCAGGGGATTGCATCTACCTCTTCGGCGGGTACTTCGCTGAGGACGGTGAGCGTAGCTCCCTTTCCTACCGCGAGTATGTGAACTCCCTCTTCGAATACAATACGAGGCTCAATATGTGGCGCGCGGTGAGGCTGCACCCGCTTGCGCCATGCCCCGCTCCCCGGTATGCCGCTTCCCTGGCCGTGCACGCCAACTGCCTGTACCTCTTCGGCGGTGACGCGAATCAGTCAGACGTGTCCTTGTACTTTAGCGATCTCTGGCGTATCCGTGTCCAGGATGACCTGGCGACGTGGCGCAAGGTGAATGTTGCTGGTGCGTTGCGCCCCTCCGCTCGCAGCGGCTGTGCGTACACCTGTGCGCGGGCCTCGCTCTTCATCGTGGGCGGTGAGCTTCCTGTTAGCGACGTCACCATTCCTTGGCTCTACACTGCCGACCTCTTTCAGCTTCCCCTCGGCTACTCTGGTCAGCTTACGCTGCGTGTCGCTGTGGCGCGCTGGCTTGGAGCCGCCGCTGGACAATTCCGCGAGCTGTCTTCGCTACCAGAAGAGTTCCCACTGACGTTGGGTGCGCGGTGTGCTCTCGACGAGTACTTTGGAAGCTGATGCGCCCCTCCCTTCAGCTGCTACGGATAGAAGTTTCGTCATATCTTGGTTCCCCCACCCCCCTTAGCTGCTCTGTTGGCTGCGAAATCGACAGTGGTGATGCGGCCTGCGCTTCATCACTGCTGTACGCAGACAACAAAAAAAACCCACTATTCCTTTGACTCTTTCACGCTCCCAAGAGGCCAGCCTCTACTCTGCAAGTGCACGTGTGCTCCGTCTACGCTCCATTACGTGGTGCTGCGGTGTGAACCTGTAAAGCAATTCCTCACCTCGCCCACCTTGTGTCATTCCCCCCTAGCGGTGACTTCCCTGGTTCTCTCTTACGTGTCCACCGAGGGCATCGGTGTGGGGAACGCGTCCTCGACGCACCAGCGCGTTGGTGTCGAATTGTGGTGCGCACGAACGTTTCCATTTCTGGCGTTCTTCTCATCGAAACACTGTACCACAGCGCGTGCAGTGTAAGCCAGCGTTGACGCCAGCTTGCGCTGTACGTCTTTACTATCTTCTCCGTTCTTCAGGCCTCTCTCTCTCTCTCTGTGTGTGTGTGTCGACACGTGCTACCTCTTTACCATTTCCTCTCTCACGAATCTTCCCTTTCGTTTCTTTTCTTTTCCGGCATACCCCCGGCTTTCAGGTCACTCAAGGACGATCCATCACTTGCAACGCGGGAACGCAACTTGTGTGCCGCTCAAGTAGGCCGCCCCGCTGACCTTTGGCCCATTTATTTCTGTGTTCCTCACTATGAATGAATTCCCTCAATCGGCACGCGTGAGGTATTCAAGCACTCACGTACGGAATGCGAAGACCGCTCGCTTGTGTGTATCAACGCCGTTCTCCTTCTCCTCTGCTTTCTCTATTTATTTCTTCGTCAAGCAGTTTTATCATTCTTGCCAAAACTCATGACTTTCTCTCCCACACGCGTGGCACGATCCGTGCTGTGCCAAGTCGCGTCTCGGGCTTCGTACCTCTTCGCCCGAAGCACGGCACCGCTGCCACACCCCTTTCTACCGTCTCCTCAACCATCGTTAACTTCGTTCACGTCGTCGGACTTTTCGGATTTCGTAATTTGCACCCGCTCTCTGGTCGCGCTCACTCGGTCCTGCGGTAATAGCGCCGCTGACGCACACCTTCTGCGGTGCGTGCGCGAGTGCACCGATGCCACTCTCCACACGCTCTCCTCCTTGCCTCCCGGGGACCATGTGCCGGCCGATATCTGCGTCGTGCTGCTCGTCATTCTTCGTGCCTCCGCCCGGTTCTGGCAGGAGGATAGGTGTGCTGCCTTGGGACAGTGGTTGGCTGAGCATGTGGATGCCATGGCGCTGCGGACATGGCGGCCTCGTGTGTTGGTTGCGGTTATACACGCGTTTGCTAAAGCTTGCCCTTCGCAGGCTCATCTGCCCTTTGTCAGAGACTGCCTCGTGCGGCTGCAGCAGTGTGAGGCGCAGCTCACGGAGCACGATGTGGCGACGCTTCTGTGGTGCATTGCAACACTGCAAGTCGATGAGAGCCAGCTGCCATTGTGGAGCTCCCTCTGCAAGCGAGCCGCACTGTTGTTCTCGCATATGAACCGCGTGAGCCGCCTCACCGTGACCCAAGCCCTGCTGCTGCAGTGCCACCATCTATGCGAGTCTCAAGCGGAGCTGCTGCGCATCGTGCACGCAGCGAACAGGGACTCGACAGAGCTCACCTCGCTCGACGAGGATCGGTATGATGGCGGGCGCTGGCACTCTGGGCGTGGTCCCCGGCGCACAGACTCAGGCGATTCTGCGTCCTTTCTCTCCTCTTCTACCCCAGGCAGCATGGACTCCACTTCGCAACTGCTTCAGTACACCACGCATGCACTCTCAGATGAGTCACTGGTGCGGTTACTCATCACCCTTTTCGAAAGAAGTGAGGAGCCATGCGAGCACTTGCGCCTCGTCGTAGCACATCTCTCCTTGCGCTGTTCCCTGTCTGATCAACTCTGCCTACAGCTGCTGCGGTTTACGCAGCCACGTTGCACGGCCGTTGCATTGCACGTAGCTGATCCGGCAGAGCAGCGGCTGCCGGCATGCGCGTCTTTGACAGCTCAGAGCCCCGAGACGTCGGTGCTTCTCCGTACGGCACGACAACACGCCGTACGGCAGTTGATTAGGGTCGTACACAGTGGGGTAGTACAGCTACCGCGTGATATCATCGAGGTGCTCTGCATAGAGCACGGTGGCTTGTGCACAAGTCTAATACCCCAAAGTAAGCTGCACCCAGGCAGCGCTATTGACGAAGAGTCTGCGGGGACTGTCTGGACTGCCATTGTGAAGATCCTCTGCGACACGCTGAGCGACTCTGCGCGCGCTCTTGACTTCGTAAACGGCGAGGAGCTCTGGGGCTGGCACTGCATCACCGCGTACTTGAGGGCAGTGAGCGCGACAAACGGTGGCCTGGCCTCTGAAAAAGCAGCGTCGCTTAGCACCACTCTAGGCTCCCTCGAGCAGAAGCTCAACCCCACCACAAGCCCGCCTCGCTACTGGCCTAACGCTCGGGAGCGTAAGACGAGGTGCACCGAGGTAGTGTTAGCCTCTACGCGCTGTGGCGGGACGCAGTTGCTGACCTATTGCGCCGCGACAACCTCGCCCTATGACACTGCCCTTACGCTACTCGGCGAATGTGTGCGAGAGCTTTCGACACCACCAGCGGTTCTCCTTGTTTCCACCATGCTGAAGCTGCTCTCGGCCGTGGACAAGGCGCCCGCGGTCGTTGCTACACTCGTGCAGCCGCTGAAGCTGCTTCTCTTGGCGCAGCTGGAGACGAACACGGCCCATGCCTCCGGCATGCTACCAGGCCTCATTCAGTACATCACGAACACCCTTGCCCATCCTCTAGCGGTGGGGCAGGCAGCGTCATGTGTGCGCGTCTCAGACGCCGTGCTGGACGTGTATCTTCGGCTACTGATCCAAGAGCAGCAGGAAACTCTCTCCGCTGTGCAGTCGGAGCTGCTGGTACAGTGCTTGCAAGAGCGTCGAATGAACGCGGCGGCGCTGGAGAACGCCTTCATGATGCTAATGACGCGCAGACTCGGGCAGACGGCATCTTTTCTAAGCACCGTAAGGCTGCCGATTGCTGCTCTGAGTACACTTGTGGAGCTTACCGGAGCCCTGCCGCGCAGCAAGGCCGCATCCACCACCGCGACAACCACCATGATCATCAGCACCCTCCTGGACTTACTCATTCAACAAGCCATTCCAGCATGCGCGACAGCAGAGGAGCTTATATCTGGTGCCGTAGTGTTGCGCGACGATGCTGTGGCAGACATGCAGAGAACGTCCGCCCTGGCAGCGGCGGTGCAGGCTAGGGGTTTGTCGCTCCTCAGGTCTACCGAGGTGATCTGGACACCACTGCAGAAGGCGTACCTTATCGCCGCCCTTGTGTGCGTGAATGTAGACCCGACGCCAGAGCTTCTGCAAGCACTGCGCGGGGAGGGTCGTACGCAGGTGGAGGAAGTTGTGGACTCTACGAAGTAAAAAAACATCAGCTGTGCGCGCTTCTGTGTGCGTGTGATGGCGCATAATAAAGAAGCTGTAGTTCGAGCTCCCTTCTGCTGCTTGCTCTTTGGTACGCGTTGCGTTGAGGTACGAACAACTACGTGCTGAGCAACAGTGAGCAGGCAGCGACACATCAAGAAGCTCAAAGACACGAGCGCAGACTTCGGTGTTGCCGTTTTGATGGCAGCCGCACCGGTCACATTTCGGAGAATGAGAGCGACGTTCTCCCTTATGTGTTCTCATGCTTCTGCTCGGACGCCATAGTCGTGAAGCCTCTCCCCCCTACACACGCCTGCAGAGTGGTGGCTCAGGCACACCTCCCGGATCTTGTACTCTCTCGCTTGCTTTGCTTCAATGCCGGCTTCTCCCCCTTCCTCGTCGCAGTCGGATTTCCTGTGCTCTCTCCACACTATTCTTCCTCCCCTTTCCCCTTCTTTCATCTTCCTTGCCTTGCACTACACCGTCTGATCCCGCCCCCTCGACTCTTTCTCGTTCCTCGTTGCACAGCTCCCCACTTCTTCCCACCGCCACCCACCGACCCGAAGACATAGTCACGGGCGCACGCACACCTACGGAGCGCAGCATGAGGCGGAAGAAGGGATCCTACGTAACGTGCGAGGTCAATGGCACCGCGTGCCGGTCAGACGATGGCACATACGATGTGAAGACTCTGTACGGGCCGCACACCGTGTTGTTGCGCTTACCGACGACGACATCATCGCCATCTTTGTCGTCGTCTTCTCTGTCACCAGTGGAGGCAACCAACGGGCTGCCGGAGCGCTTGACGAGCTTCACCATCTGCGCAGTGGACGCGCGCGGGCATTTTGCTGTCAAGCAGGGCGGCACCTACGAGGTTGGTGCAATCCGAGCTGTTGAAAGGCAGGCTGAGGCCGAGGCGCAGCGCGCACCAGCAGCAGCTGCCAAGATGGCGGGGGAGCGCCAAAATGCAAAGAAGGAAATAAAACGTGCCTCCAGCAAATATGGCTTGTTTTTGAAGCAATTTTTGAAGGTGTTCAAAACGAAGGGCGTTCAGGCAGCTGCGGGGGAGTGGGGGCGCCTTTCAGCGGAGTCGAAGAAGAGTGTCGAAGTTGATGACCTTATCGCAGCGGTGATCCGCTCCGGTCGTCAACCGCTGCGCCTTCCTGAGAGCTGAATAGGTGCAGCAGCAGCTGTTTCTCTGATATGCTCGAAGCAGATCCACAAGCTGTGGAGTAATACTCCCCTCCCTCCCACTCTGAGTGAGTGTCGTGCAACTGGACAGCTTCGAAGGGCTCGCGCACAGAGAGGCTCGCATCGCCCCCCTGTGCCGCCCCTCTTCCCCCTTTCCTCAGCCTCCGCTACACTCATTGCGGTGCTCAGGTGAGTCCGCCGACGATCGTGCTGCTTTACCAGCTGCCTTGTACCTTTTCCCGCTTCTCTTTCTTCTCATGGTGCCACGGACGCATTTCACATTATGGGTGGGGGTACACGTGTCTGCGTATGACCTCCCATGGAGCGGCGAAGTGGGAACTTTCTTCCTGCAGGCGCACCGCCGTCTGTCTTTCCCCTCCCCCCTTTCCGCCTTCGATGTAGGAGTGTGCGTGCGTGCGTCAGTGCTGCAGTTCGTGATCACCCTGAAACAACGAGAAGGAGGAGAAAGAGAGCGAACTAAGAAAGCGAAGGCTCCCAGAAGAACACCAAGGCGGATCCGTCTTCTGCCTCCATTTCACCTCTTCTCTTTCTCCTTTCCTGGCCCTTCCACTTCGCACACAACCTCAAGACGTCATATTCGTTTACAAGGGGTAAGGCGTAGGGACGGCGTAGCCCATATCTTTTGCGGCTTCCTTCCTCGATACCTACGCACTCTCCTTTTACTGGCACCAGAAAGATCGTATGCCCCCCTCCCTCTCCCCTGGCCGTTGTCTTCGCCGCCTTACTTGGTTGCTTCTGGCACCTTGGGCGAGAGCGATCGCTGCTGCTGTGCTCGGAGCTGGCGCAGCACACCACTGGTCTAGTGTTACTTTGTTGTGGTGTGTTTTCCGCTCTGTTGCACTGCATTGCGCTCGCAGTCTTTTCCTCTGCACTCCCTTCCCTCCTCGCACTCCCCCAGTCCCTGCCATAGGCGAGGCAGCACACAACGGCATTGACAACTGAAATCAGCGCTCCTCAGGCGTTGGGCGGCATGTCTGCTTTTTCCTCGTCCACCACCGAGTATCGCCAAGCGATAATGAGGTTGTACGAGAAGTACGACCCCACCAATGTGTCACGGGTGGATGCACTGCTGCACCGGTTTCTAGGACGTGAGGAGGCTCTCATGAAGGCCTTGGAGCGAAAGTTCAGTGAGCGCATGATGTCAGAGGGTGAGCAGACATCCACCAGACTCACAGGAGACTGTGCGGACGCCGCACAATGTGAGTTGGAGGCCTGCTTCTCAGGCCCTCCACCACACGTAGCGCCAACTGCCATCATTTCTCGAAAATGTGATGATGCCATGTTGTCTATGGCGGCAGTGCAGCCGATCTCGGCGTCTTCTGATCTCCATGCTGCCACGGTTAGTGAGGATGTAGACTGCGATAACTACCGCATGCAATTTATACGCCTGTGCGAGACCCACTCCCCGCTCCGGGTGAGTCCGGTCGATCATGAGCTAGCCAAGTGCAAGGAGCAGGAGGAGGCATATCTGCATGCCTTGGAGAAGAAGCTCATCGAAGTGCAGCCGGCGGAGGCTGCAAAGGACTCTGTCGAGGAGGCATCACTGCCGGCCACGCTACCCACTGTAGAAGTGCGTCTTCGCGACGACCACCCAAAGCGCACCAGCGACAGCGCTGGCTATGAAATGAACACTGCGCGGCTGCTGCGCATTGACGAGGCATATGCGCCAGACCAGGCGCACCACGTGGAGTGCCAGCTCCAGCGCTATGCGGGGCGAGAAGAGGAGGCTATCCAAGCGGTTGTGGCCAAGTACGGACCTGAGCCAGTCCCCCTTGTAGCAGAGACGGAGTTAATAAACCCCACTGTGACCATCAAGTCGGAGGAGACATCGACCGCCACCGAAAATAACGCAGACTCTCTGCAGATTCCCTTTCCTAGTGGACCGTTGACGATAGCGGCCACGCCTCAGAGAGCAAAGAAGACCACTGAGCATGCAGTTGATGGGGTGGCAGCTTCTGCCGAGGCAGAAGCGACTCTCTCGGCTCAGGCCGAGGCTGCCGCCACGTCAACAACAACCCAGAAGGCGAAGGCAGTTTCGGTGACTGTGCGCGCAACAGAGCACGAGGGCAATGGCGTTGATGGTGAGGCTGCTCCGACACAGGTGCCAAAGCTTGATGCGGCTGTCTCGGCGTCGGCGGTGCCTCCCTCCAGCGGCGGCACGCAGCGCGCGTCATCGCCGCCAGCCAAGAGCGTCGTAGCGACAGGCATGACAAGCAACAGCCTGGTTCTCTCTGCTGTGGCAGGATCTCTGCGAACGGCTTCCGCAAGGAAAGGTAAAACGAGCATCAGAACGTCGCGACTCACCAAGGATGTTTTTCCAGCCTGCAAAGGTGAGGTGGCGCGTGACCTCATCTTGGATGGAAACGAGGTAGATGCCTCACTGAGACGCGCCGTCAGGTGGACAGCACCATTCAACATTGCGTTCTACGACTTCTTCCGCGTTCTGGGAAGCTATCACGCCCATGGAGGCGAGCGAGTGAGTCTGCGAGTGGCCAACACGTTGCTCAGCGCATTGTTCCCAGAAATGTCGCCGAGGAAAGTGCTTTGGGAGTACGGCGACATGGCGTGCACGGGCGAGGATGGGGTCGGCGTGTCGGCTGAGGAGATGCGAGAGCGCATCGTACAGGGAGCTGCGCGACAGCTGCGGAACAGTGCCAGCGTCTCGAATCTGCACGTGGCTCAGTATACATGGTTACTAGTCCGACGGATGGAGAGCTTTGTAAAGACCTGCCGAACAGCAGTGCTGCAGCTCCAGCGGCAGCCGCGTTCCCTCTTCGCTGGCTTCTGGGTGCATCGTGCTGTTCTCCCACGCGCTGTGCCTCAGTGGAAGCGGTGCTGGGCCACGATGGGCGCAGATGGCGACGCTGTCTTGGTGTGCTGCGTGGGCTCTCTCAAAACGGAGTGGCACATTCCATTCGCGCGTGTGGCGCGTTGCTACCGCGAGAATAATGCGACTGGTGCACCGCGCGCATACATGCGCAACGGCCTTGCTTTTCAGCTGATAACTGGTGTGCCGCCGTTGATCGTGGTGGTGTGCCCAGAATCGAGTGATGTGACCTTGCAGCTCCTCTCCACTTTCCGCTCGTGGAGCAGCTCGCCGCGCGACATTCATGGGAGGTGCAGTGCTACACACTTCGCCTCCTCACCGGTCCCAGCGCCTCACTCGCAACATGACGGCGCGGAGAGCCGCAAATACCGGGAAGCCAATCAGGTCCGGGTTTGGGTTCTCGTGAGGGCCATGTCGACGTACGAGCTTCAAAGGTGGTGCGTGGAGGGGGTGTCGATACACATGGTGAGTGACCGCACCCGCAAGGTGCACACCTGTGCCGTTGTCGATGTAGAGGGTGCGTTTGCTGAGATGAAGCTGCCAGTGACACCGCCGGCGAGGAGCGCGTATGGCTTTGTTTTGTGCTTCCACAACGGCGTGACTCCCTTGATGGCGTTTACCGAGCAATCACAAGCGCGGACGCAGCTGCTCGATCGTCTCTATCGGGGTCAGGTGCTCGCTCAGGTAGAAGCCAAGACAATGTGTAGGAGAGGCGGAGGCGTTTAGCCCCACTCCTCGTTTCACTGCGTCTCTGTGTGAAAGTACATGGGGGTATGTGTGAGAGAGTTAGGAATAACACAAGAGACGACGCACGCACTCTGCGGCCTCTCTCCCTCTTCCCACCTCTTCCGCGTCATGTGCTTCTCAGCCTGTTCTGGGGACTTTTCTTCAGCCTGCGCTCTATCAAAGGACAGCAGCTGAATGATGCCACACATTAACGAGGGGAGAAGAAAAATGGAACTCCGTCAAGCCCATGCACTCACACACGTCAATGTTCCTCAGGCATGCGCTGTATCATTCAAGCGAAAAGCTCGAAAAACCTTGGCACACAGTGTAGAAGTGGAAGTGTGCAGAGAGGTATGGGATGGTGGTCCTGGGCCCGTCTGGACAGTGTATCTTGCACAGTATCTGTGTCATGAGCATGTGTGTTCGAGTTATGTGTCTCCTCCCTCTCCTCCCTTTTACGACAGCCATCGCAGCAAGCTGTACGGGTGTCACAGCCACGCGACGATGCGCCACAGCTCTGCAGCGTCCATTTTCTGAGTTTCGATCCTCCTACGCGCTCTTCACCCACGATCGCGTGAAAAATATGCCGGCACAACAGCAGAGGGCACACTACTGCGTTCGTGTGTCTGTGTACTCTCTCTCTTCCGGTCTACCTTTACCTTTCCGCCTCTCTTTCGCCCTTGGTGGATTTGAGCGTTGCCAATTCAACTTGGCCGCCTCCACGCCCGCACGCCTACGCAGAGAAGATGCGACTTACTTTGTGCGCCTTCTTTGCCGCACAGCACACGCCTACACGCGCCGGAGAGAACAAATCGATGAAAGACACGCTGAGGACTCTCTGCTCTTCTCTCTCTTTTAGAGCCACACTAGCGGCCTGAGGCATTTTTTTTGGGGGATTCCTGCGACAATGGAGGAAGACGCGCGCCTGGAGGCCACCGAGCCGTACATCGTCGCTGAGCTGCAGGCAGAGTTTGTAGGCCATTCACTTCGTGAGGTGTACACGACAATCTGCGATCGACTTCGCTTAACTCCTCTCACGTCCGTCGCTGTGATGTTTCCTGACGTTGCGGACGCCTGGGATGCGGTGACGATGCTGGATTTCTCTCGCACATATGTTGGTTCGCAAGGGGCACTGCCGGTGATTGAGCTGTGCCGTCGCTTACCCCGGCTGCAGTCGCTTACATTTTACGACAACTACCTGAGCAACAATACGGTGTGGTACCTAGCGCAAATGGCCCTGTACCATCCAGGCTTGGAACGAGTTGATCTCTCTGCCAACGAGTACATCTCGTGGAGTGGCGCCATGTGCCTCGTGGAGCTGGTGCTGCGCAACCCACACATCGTCTATGTCGGGCTGCGAGGCTCCACTGTGTCGGCTGAGATCGTGGCCTCCATCGAGGCTCAGACCCGGAAGAATGCCGTCAGTCGCTTCCGCAACGAAGACTTGAAGCGATTGCCCCCGGTGCATCCGGTTGCCATGTACATCCGTGCCTTGAAGCACCAGTTTGCAATGCACCAACAAGATGGGCTGGTGAGCGCTTCTCTACTTGACAGCGGCTTTGAAGAGCTCTTGCGTGTCTCGGGGCGCACCGGGGAGCTGCACCTCTTCACTGACAAGTACTTTTCGAAGCTCAAGGCACGCGCTTCTCCTGGAAGCCTCACCTGCGAGGCATTCCTCCTGCTGCTCTTGATCGAGGGTAGTACATACGACGAGACTACCGTAGAAAAGCTGAAACACGTCTTCACAATGTTCAACATGGACCCCTCCGTCCCAGACCCCATCAAGGACGGTTATGTTCTAGGTAGGGACATGGCAGACATCATGACACACATGTATGGCTCGAGGCCTTCCGACGTCGATGTGGCAGCACTGCAGTGCCGCTTAGGCGCCACGGCGGAGGCGACTACTCTCAGCTGGGAGGAGTTTCTCTACATTGCCTATCCGCACGGGCCACAGGTGGGTGATCGTCTCTGGGGCATGATGTGCACGCCTCTCTCAAATCCAATCGAGATCATGCACTGCTGAGCCTGAGACCACGGCTCAGTTCTCTTCTGTCTTGGTGGGCTGACTGCTGAGGCGACAACTCTCTGGTGTGTGTGTGTGTGTGACTGATATTGTGAAAGCTCCCTTCAGTGCTTGACCGTGGGCTCTCTCCCCGCGCGCTTTTCTCAGCAATTCACTCTTTTTACAGTTTTTTCGCGGGCTCAGTGAACTCGCCAGCGCACCGGATCACCTCTGGTCTTTGCATGTACATAATTCATCATGTAGTTCATTGTTGTATTCGAGAAGGAGAGAGCGAGTCGTCAGAGGGAGAGAGAGAGAAGGAAAGGAGGGGGAGGGGGAGAGCTCATACCAGAAGCCCCTATATACAGACGCGGTACTGGACTGTACGCATGGATGTCTCTATCTGTGTATGCACGTGCTACGAAAGGCCCCCACGTCTCCCTTTTCCTTGTTCTACGCCCTCCCGCCTCGCCTTCTCTGTATGTCTGCTGTCTGTGCGCGAGCCGCTCTCCTCTCTCCTTTCTTTTCTTGCCCACTGGAGTGTTGCACACCACCATAGTCCTCCGTATTCTCCGCTGTACCCCCTCCCCCGCACACACTTCGAGTGGGCGAGCCGCCGTTGCGTTCTGCTCGCAGGGAAAGGGGAGTAGGCACAGTACACGTGCGCTTCATCGTTATTCCCACACACGATGCCGCCGCGTCTCTCACCTCTTTTGTTCCTCCAATCACCGGTATCACAGCCCAAGCCACCAAATGTGTCTTTAATCTCCTCTCCTTTTCTCTCCAGCTCCACAACATTTTGTGCTTTGTTTGTCCTCCTCCTCCTCTTCCTTCTCCTCTTCCCCTTCCTCTCTGTGACACATCCCCTAATCGACTTCAAGCAGGGGACTCACTTACCGTTCTGACAGCCAATTGATTGGCGTTGTCTGCGCTATATTCGATGCATTTCTGTCGATTTTCTTCAGTCACCATCTCCAGTCGCCCCCCAACCCCGTCTGTTTCCGCACTGCTGCGTACAACACACCCCCTCATTGAAGCGTGAATGCGGCATGCTGCTTGGTAGCCTTCAATGCACTCAGAAGGGCCGCGTGCAGCCGCCTGCAGGGAGCCGGGGCGGTGCCGTCTACACGGACTACTTTGGTGGCGTCTGGGTGACGTCCGAGGACGCGCAGGAAGTTGTTTACTACGCACCCCACACGCTAGCCACCACCATACAGCAGCAGCAACAGTTGAGTTTTTCCCTGAGCACCCATGACATCTCTATAGCACCCCTGTCTACCTCGTCTCCAGCCTACACAGTCGCGTTTCGCTGCGGCACCATGCGCTGCACCTCCGACAAGGCATTTCGAGAAGAGCGAATTTACTCGCTTTTTCCGCTTAGCCGTCCTGCATGCGACAGCGACGGCCCCGAGCATGTTCTGTGCATCGTCACCACATGCGGTACGCTGGCATTCATTCAAGTGCCAACTAGTCATCGCCATGAACCCCCGCTGCCGGAGACAGCCGTGCAACCGTATCAGGAGGTACACCTCGACGTGCATGTCTGTGCCGCCACCGTCACCAGTGGCGGTGCACAGAATCTTGTCCTCTGCTGTCACGACGGGGATTTCACGGAGGTGCTCCGCGTTGCTGTCGTCAGATCCGCCGAGCAGCTTGACAGCAGTGACTCCGCTGCCACTGACGCGGAATACGAGGTGGACGCAAAGGGATTGTTCAGGGTGGAAGGCCGTATTGCGGTCGTGTTGCACGATTCCGTGATGGATGTGCTCGTCACGGTCAGTGACACCGGCTACGTTGACGTCTGGGATCTCGCTTCTGCGAAGGATGTGACGGCGATGTATGGGTCCCTGTCGTGGGACTGCAGCCGGTACGGTGCCCCGACGTGCGCGCTGCTCTGCCGCGACTATTTGTGGGTGGGGCTCACAACGGGCCAACTGCTGGTCTTTCTCTTTTCCAGCCGCCACGGTGCCGTTGCTACTCCACAGTCGCACAGCGTGCAACTTTTACGAGGTCACACGTCGCGCGTGACAGGCCTCCTTAGGATGTCGCTCGGTACAAGCGTGTGGAGCTGCGCTGAAGACTCGGCAAAGGTGAACGTGTGGGACGCTGCGAGTGCGGCGTTCCGCGGCTCTTTTGTGTTTCCAGATATCGGCCTTGTGTCGTGGCAGGCCGGTGCAGTCCAGGTGCGCACGGCGCTGTGGGGCATCGATGGCGCGACCGGCGGGCCGAGTCTAATGCAGGTCACTCAATCCCTGTTAGACCCCAATGACACGCAGGTGCACACTCGGGAGGAGACGCGTGCACATCATTGCAACGAGGCTCTCCTGCATGCCTACCAAGTCTTCTGGCGATCAATGGCGCAGACACTTCGTCATCTGCTGCTTGGTGATGCAGCGGAGGCTAGCGCAGACGCTATGGAGTCTACGTCGACGGCATTACAGCTGATTTGGCAAGATGTGAGTGGAGCCGGTGATAACAGTGACGTCCTCGACGCACTTCATGCCATGTGTGATACCTTGCCGCGACTTCGTGCTGCACACTGCAGAGGTGGTGCCGGAGGTGGTGACAATGCTAGAGATCTACTGTCGTTGGTGGAGGCATGTGTCACGTGGCATGAGCAGCAGGGATGTGTCTCGCGCGAGGTAGAGGCGTTGTTGTGCTCCTTGAACGCGTCGAGCTGTGAAACGACGTGCCTCACCTCACTTGAAGACGTTGGAGAGGAAGTGCTTCTGCTTCGTGCGCGTGTGGATGAGCTTCAGTTGGAGCTGGCACGGATACGTGACGGCCGCGACAGCGATGCTGCGAGCGAGGGGGGCGAGGAGGCCATTGACGAAACCATAACAAAGGAACTACAGGGCGCCCAGGACGTGCTACATGATGAGGTGGAGAAAAACCGAGAGTTGAAGGCGCAGCTGAGCGAGGCACAGAGCGAGGTGAAAGTTCTCACCTCCCAGCACACACATATGCAGCAGCTGCTGGAAGCCTCTGATGAGCAAGTGGTGCAGCTGAGGCGGTCACTGCTGGCCGCCAAGAGGGCGGCCGAGGTGACGGCGTCTGATGTCTCATCCATGTTCGAGATGGAGGCGAGACTGCATGCGTCGCAGGGTGTCATCGCCGAGCTCTCCGCTAAGGTGGATACGTTGCTGAATGAGGCCGATGTGACGAGGGCATCGCTGCACGAGCTCCAGGAGAGGCAGGGGGCGGCCAAGGCGGTGCTGCAGCGAGTGCTGAACACTCAAAATAACCTCGCGGACGATGTTAGTTCACTTGTTGACGACGTGAGTACGGCGATTGCGTCCTTCAAGAAGTCCCATCGCGTTGTTCTCACAGAGAACGCCGCCGCTCTACTTGGCGTAGTCGAGGAGTCGATGTACCGACTTGAGATGTCCATCGAGAGGCGGCTGCGTGATCAGCAGGAGTGGCTTCATTCCCTTTCCCATGGGCTGAAGGCTGCCATGGCGTGACGCCGCAGTGAATCAAGCGCCTTTTCTCCGCACAAACATGAAGGATTCGCGCGGTGTAGACGACTCCGTGGCCGCGGTGCGTATGTGCGTGTTTATACTGAAAGGAGAGCCACCTCTTGGATATCACGCAGGCGGGTGCTGCGTTGCGGCATTCGACGTTCACCGCCACATCACCTCGGGTGCGCATGAAAGGCACCACCCGCCATTGTGCAGAGGAGACAAAACAATACGTCATGTGAAAGTCGCTCGAGTGGGAGGGGGCGGCTCTGTGGCCCACCCAGCAGCCTTCCCACTTTCTTAAAGTCACCAACGCACGTCCCCCTCTTTGTGGAAGCGTGAGCCATAGAGGGGGGGGCACGGCTGCAGGCTGGAGCGCCTGTGTAGTTGTACGCGGAGAGTTTTGTCATAAAGGTGTAGTGGGGGGCGGCACGGGTCTCTCTACTGCAGGGCTCTCTCTCTCACTTGATTTTCTTCTGCTTTTCTGCTGCTCTGTTCTGTTCACTCTCCTGGTCGTACTGCTCGACACAAGGGAGGGGGAATGCACCACAGCAGCAAACGACGGAGCGGGAGCATAGATGAGGTCGCATCAAGACGAATCCATCATTGGCACTGGTGCGTGATTGTCTCTGGCGGTCTCTCTCCCGTATCCAACTTTTCTCGCCTTGTAGGCTCATCTTTTTTCTCCCATCTCTGTCCATCCCCTGGATGGTAGACAGCGCCTCAGTGCGCGGTATATACCGGGGCTCAG